>NW_020188505.1:232666-250765 GCF_900000015.1 Plasmopara halstedii
GTTTGATATTGCTTTTGTCAACATGAATTCTGTACTAGACACATCACAACTGCCACATTAAAAACGAACGTTATCAAACTGCAATTTCTTGCGGTTTGAATTAACGATGGACAGGATAAAGTTGAAGCTATCGCTTTGTAACAGCGAAAATGTTGGTAGTCAGTAGCCAAAACGAAATGTTTAACTGACCCGCAATCTCTCTGCAAGACTCGATGACAACGACCTATTTAACTTGCAGCATGGTATTTATGCGACATACTAGCGCCCGGTACAAAATGACCTTTCATGAATGGAGCCTGGGCTCACGGATATAACTGCGATCAAAATGAATACCGGCATCATTTATTCCAAAATTCTCGTTCTTTACAGCACCAAACACTTTCGAAATTTTTCAAGCAATTCGATCAGCGGATTTGGATTGTCAGTCCACGCTTCAAGCAGCTTATCCTTTACAACAGTGGCTGATAGACTGAGATTCAACTTGTTGTTGTTAATGCCTTTGAGGTCGAGCTTGCGAGGTTTTCTATCTCATGTGTCGCCGCCACTTTGGCCTCGTTAGAGATTGACCAGATGTAATTGGTTAAAGTCTCCAATTTGTAAATCACGAGATATTCTTCGTCATCATTGTGGAATTTTAACACGTCGAAAACTGTCTTTACAGAATACCCTTCCGCTTTCCACAAGTCGAGTCGTTCACGGTGCAGTGTCGACGCAAATGAGTTAGAGTAAACTAAACTCGCAGTTGCTATAGACTCAGTCACTTTCTCTTCTCCGTAAGTCTGTATAAACTTTTTTATAGTCGCGGTTGGAGAAGATTTAACTGCATGCTTATGAAACATCGCCAGTCTACCGCTGAGAATTTCTAAATAAGCAATGTCGCCAAAACGCAGTCTGTCCCACACTGCATCCAATGGTAATTTATCCCATATTTCAAACAAATGCTCTCTCAGGGAGCTCAATTCTGGGTTCTGCTCTATTCCCCAAAGTAATATACCGTCTCCACCAAAATGTTTCGTCAGAAATTCAATAAATTTGCCCCATACAAAATCGTCGACCAAGCTCTTATCTGTAAGTTCATGAGAGGCGCGCGACATCCAGAATTGAAAGAAATAGTCATACTTTCCGTTACGTACGACTGTGGCAAGACTGTCGTCAAATTCCAGAAGATCGAAAACTTGTTTGAGAGAAAACTCTTCTTTCACCAAAGTGTCCAATTGTTCATTTATCAACATCCTTATTATTTCTTGATCATGATCTTCCGCCATCGACAAGTGATATAGCTTTTTGAGCGAGAAACTGTCTTTGTATATCTTTGATAGTGGCTCGATCAACGAGAGTTTATCTTTGTTCTTCGTATCGCTATTATACTCCACGCAAAATTTGTAGAATGCTTCCATCTCGGAAGTCTTCAAGGCATTTTCAAGAAGTTGATGTCTTCCTAACTCTTCCACGTGTGCGTTGTAATGGTCGAGGGCAGATTTTTCCAAAACAGGCACTGTGTTACGAGAATTTCCAGCAGAGACTTAGAAATGTTGTCGATGGAACCAATACCTCGCGCTTCGATATCCTTGCTATCATCAGTTTCGTGAATACTCGATACACTCTGGACTAAGTCACTTGAATTAGCAATGAGAAAACCAGAGTCGACAGGTACGCCAGCCTTTGTCTGATAAGAGAGTACATAAAGAGCGGAATTCTGGGTGCTAGCCAAGCATACATAGAGGAGAATTGGCCGGGCGTTAAACATCTGAACAACTGATGAGTTTGAACCAACAAACAAGTCAGGCACGAAGAAATTAATAGTCTATCTTATCGCAATCGTTTGTACTAGTACTCACCTTAAGGTCTTTGCTAGACAGTGGCTTTGCATGCTCAGCTTATGTACAAACTCTCTAAATTAAATACTGATTCCCAGCCCAGTAAGTTTAATTTAGACAGGTTCTACTGAATTATCTAGAACTAATGATCAAACTTTGCAAATCCCTAGAATTAAATGATTAAACTGTGGCTTTGCGTGGTTTAACTTATGTAAAATCTCTAAATTAAATACTAGTTCCCAGTCCAAAAAGCAAGTTTAATTTAGACAGGTTCTACTGAATTATCTAGAACTAATGATTAAACTGTGGCTTTGCATGCTCAATTTATGTAAAAACTCTCCAAATTAAATTCGGATTCCCAGTCCAGCAAGTTAAATGGTTCTACTGAATTATCATATAACATACAACAGTGCTAATTATTTCTCCTATTTCATTTTCGACAAATTATAAGATAATCAAGATACTACAAGTTTTTAGTGCTAATCTTTTCAGACAAACTCAACAAAATTGAGGATAATTAAGGTAGAAAAAGTTGTGCACCCCACAGCAAAGAGTATTACTGACTTGTACGTTGACCAATCGTTCAGATGCTTATCGTCCGCCCAATCCTCCTCTTTGGAGGCTGGAATAACCAACGACTCTGGTGTTCTCATTGCTAATTTAAGTGACTCAGTCCAGAGTCTATCAAGTATTCACGAGACGGATAGCAAGGATGTGGAAGCGCGGGGTAATAATTTCTTTGAGAAGATGTCTCTTAAAATGAAGACTCTGCTAAAAGATGATGCTCTTAATACTTACAGAAAACACGTGGAGAAGGTATTGGAACATTCAGATTTATAAAAGGCTTTGAAGAGTCACGAGATGAAAGCTTTTTACAATTTTTGCGAGAAGTATAATGAGCATCACAAAACGAAACTCTCACTGATCAAGCCATTTTCAGAAACGTTTGACGACAAATATTTGCTTAACACGCTTTATGACTTGTCACTGGAGGAAGACCATGATTAATCTATGATACGCAAATTGATAAAAGATCAATGGGCCAAATTGTTGATAATGAAGATATCTCACCATGACGTTTTCGATCTGCTGGAATTTGACGATGATCTTGCTGTAGCCATGCAGAACAATAAGTTTGATGATGTGATAAACTTCATGATGTCGCGCACCTCTTCCATACACAAGAAGAAGAGCTTGGTCCAAGACCTTGTTTGGGATGATTTTTTAGAATTTTTGAGGCGACATTTTCGTGGAGACGCCGCATTAGTTCAGCAAATAAAGAGTAGTGAATCACGCGTAGAACTTAGCGACAATCTCGCATCCCTGAAAAATCATCTATTTCAAAGTGGCGTAAATTATCATTGGATTCAGTGTGGAACGGTCTGCAATTTGGCAATGTGTATACCATATTTTCAAACGGAAAGTTGGAGATGTTTTATGAGTATACTCTTAGTTTCTCTCCTCACGCGGCGATTAAAAAGGCTATACAGACTTATGAAGAAAATGGAGTGACACTGGCGCAACAAGCTGCCAGTGTCACTCCGAGCACAAAAAATTTTGCCTCGAAAATGTACCATGAACGACTCGAATTCTGGAAAGCGGAAGGGTATTCTGTAACGAAAGTTTTCGACGAGTTAGAATTACGCAATGAAGACAGAAAATTCCTCGTGATTTACAAATTGAAGACTTTGAGCGATTACATCTGGTCAAGCTCTAACAAGGCCAAAGTGGTGACAGATGAGATAAAAGATCTCGCACGCTTGACCTCAATAGCATTAACAGAAAACCTAAAGATAAAGCCTAGACTTTCAGCCACATATGTACGGGATAAGCTGATTGAAACATGGACTCACGATCCAATTTCGCCGGAAGACCTGTTCAGCAAACTAACTAGCGAGAAGGCTATTGCTGGCAAGGACCACGAGTCAAAATTGGATGAAGCCAATACGAAATTTGACCGTGAGTACCACATTACTTTTAGTAATCCCAGGCGCTCATAGATGAATAATCATATTGTTGATGACACTGGTCTATGTGGACGTCTTTTACGCACTCAATTTGAATGACCAGAAAGAATTATTAAACTCTTGAGCTTGTCATTAATTTGGCCTTATCTACGACTATGCACTAAATGTGTCACCAACTATTCCGCACGCTGGTCCAAGACCTTTAATACATAAGCATGGGCGGTCATTGTGGTGGTAGTACTTCATACCGATACACTTCGAGTGCGACAGAGTCGAACTTTTAGTCAGAGCGAGGAAAGCTCCACCGAAAGCAGCAAAAGGAAAACGTACTGCACTTTGAGCCTTAATATACAAGTATGAATGTAATAAAAAGAAACGATTGATGACAGCGAAGAAGTGCACGGTGGCAAATTTCGACGAAGAAAGAATAAATTGTTCTCTATGAAACAACTCAAGAGCATCTTCGCGTATCTTGACAAGCTCTGAGTTGTCACCTTCGGTAAGTCTGGAAATACTGGCAAGCCTTAGCGAAAGTTCCTTGACGCGTATGCTTCAGGTCAAAAATAGCTTTGCACAAAATGACCTTTTGCTATTACAAGAATGAAATTGTCGTATTTATGGTTGAGAACTCTTCTATCATAATAATCATCGGAGCATGAAGCGAAAAGAGTTGTTGTCTGTCTGTGAAAACCTTATCAAGTCGTTTGACCCCGCTCTAACCACAGTTGATGATCATGCCACCGAAAAGCTTCAAAATTTGTCCTCACCAAGCGATCATGAGTTTCTTCAGCAGGTTCTCTACGGCTCATATCGTTATCGAGAAATCCTTCGCCCGATGTTAGCGATCTTTCTTGACACCCATTCGAGTCAAGTGAGTCGAGCGGACTACACGAAATTCCTTATTATAGGATATTTAGCTCTGTTTCGTCTAGAGGAGCTTGGTGCCACTGCATTCGCAAAGTTGGTACTAGCACTTCAACCAGCAAGTATGCACACATTCCTTTCGTATTTATTTGATCCTAATGAGCTTCGTGGTACGTTGCAAACTCAATGGACTCGTGTTCTTGATGCTGACTTTATTGAGACACATATCATCGACAAGATGCTGAGTTTCCGACCAACGATTGACAAGTTATTAAGTCAACTTCACGCCAAAGCATTTGGCGGAGCTTCTTCTACTGGGAGTAGCAAGTCAAGCGCCAGTTCTTTTATCTGTAAATCTTCAAGAAAGCAACTGACGGTGCCGGTGGCACCCAACATTACTCAGCCAAAGCCTCGAAAAGGACCGGAACCAATTCAAATTTCTCAGGAGGTCAAGGCAAATCCAATGCCTGCGTTTCTCAACAGTCTTTCACTGGCAGAGCTACAAGCTCAACAAGAGGCTCGAAAGATGCGAATTAAAGCTGATGTCGCGAGCAAGTACAATTCATTCGACGAATTTCAGCTTGCGACTGCTACTCGAGGTAGTAATCTTGAAGCAGTGCGGGCGGAAGTCGAACGCGAACGTGAAGCAGCTTTGCGGTTCGATTTCAAAGCCAAACCTGTTCCACATGCAAATACATCAAGCAATCCTATCGAAGTGAAGCTTACAGCGGCTGCTATCCTACGCGAAGATGCCGTACATCAACGCAAGAAAGAGCGTGAAGTTGCTTTGATTCGGGCGTACGAGTCGGAACTACGTGATCCGCTCGAATTTTATCGCTGGCAAGCAAACATGCAGCAGCAGGACGAATCAAATTGGCGTCAGGAAGTGGAGACGCGGCGTTTAGAGATGGTTCAGGCCCAATATGATGCGATCGAAGCTGCGCGCCAAGCTAAAGCCGACAATCGTGAAGTAGCACGAAGCATGAAACAAGATGCAAAACAACGAGCTGCCGAGCGGGACAAGGAGGAGCTTGAGCTGATTGAAAAGTATCAACATTTGACAGAAGAAGCGAAAAGAATACGGGAGACCGCCCCTCGAGAAGCCGAGGCTCAAGTTCGGGGCGAAAATGCACGACAACGCGATGCACTGCAGGAATTTCTAACAGGTGAACGCGAACGCAAAGCAGAAGAAGATGCCAAAGAGCGAGCTGCCCGTGAAGACTTAATTCGACAAATTCGAGCTCTTGATCGTGTACATCGCGAGCATGTAGCAATGTTTGACCCTACTGTGACCGCTCAGTTGGGACTTCTGCAAGAAATGTCCTTGGTAGAACTTCGGGAACGTCTTCGATTACGTCGTGATGAGCAAAAACGGTGGGAAGACACTCGACGTGAAGCAATCCTTGCGGACAAACAGGAAAAAGAGGCTGATTTGCTTGAAAAGGCCACCAACGCTGCGCGTCGACGTCGAGCTACTGCAAGTGCGAATGCTGCAGCCCGTAGCAAAAAAAAAGCACAAGCTGTAGCACGGGAGATGGAAGAACAAGCTCTTCGTCGAAAAAACACTCTTGAGCTTGCAGAGAAATTGAAGCGTCAGCGTGAAGAGCGTGCTCTGCAGACGGAAAAACTTCGTTTGGAATGTGAGGAATTAGCTGCACGTCAACGATTTCTTGGTGCAGCAAAATATATGCTCGAAGAAAAGCATTTTTATCAGCTGGAGTGTGGATTCGAACGGCAGGCAAAAAAGCGGCAAGAAAAACATCAGATGGAGTTTGCTACTGTGGAGATAGTCCGCGATAAAGAGTACAGTATGAGAAAAGAGTTTCGAGAGCGCTTGAGACGTGCTAGACGAGACGAAGACAAGGCAAGGACGAGCGTATACTTACGAGATAAGGAGGATGCACGACGGCGCGACCAACACGAAGATGAAACTCTGCGAGCTCTTGTATGTCATGAACACCAACGCGTTGCACAGGCTCGTGGCACTTTGCAAAAACGCAATATATACGCAACAAGTCATTCTACACGCTTTTCAAAGGCCAAAATTCAGCCTGAAGTTCCAGAAAAAAAAGTTAGCAGGAACCAAGAGCTAGAACGACAACAATTAACGACGTAGAGTCGAGCATAAGCTCCGGTTTTATTGACAACATGACTTTTCGATCTCATCTTAGACTCGATTGACATTGTGTTTTTAAACATTTGTAAGCCATGAAATAGATCAACAATGCTGCATCTCCACTACAGAAACCCTAAAGAACAGGAACAACCATTAATTTTTGGGTCACACGACCTCCACTTCGACCATGTAGCGGATACGGGCTTGAGCTTCCTTATACACAATCAGCTCAGCGTATTCGGATAGAGACGGTTCAACCAATGTGAAGCCTACCGCAAGAGGAGACTGTGCCATAATGTTACGATAGAGCTTGGCTAAATAGCTGTAGACCGTGCTACTATCGTCCGGTCGAAATGTCACTTTTAACGAGGCGTTGCACCGTGCGCCGCTGCCAATCTGCGGTATCATGTCAGCTTCGTCCTCATCTTTTGCAATGTCATGCATCTCACGATCCAATAGCTCGATGACGATTGTACGCTGATCGTAGGCATACTGCAAAAATTTATTTCGATCCTTGTCTGTGGGACTTAATGTACGTGTATTACCTACAGCAAAACTCTCGTCCTCCACAAGTTTGCGTAGATATTCTTGAGTCTCAGCTGTAAATTTAGGGGTACGGTCAAACCACAAAACTGGCGTTGGATTCGGCTCAGTTTTGGCCCAAGCTCGATCAAACGGCAAGTCTCTTCCCACTTGCATCACTCGTCCAAGATGTAACATAGCTCCACACTTTGGCGACACAACAGCACCTCTCGAATCTGGATTGTGCAACGCCAGTGCTTTAACACTGTCCATATTATCACGCGGCAAGAAATCCTGACCTAAAGCATCGCTTGTCATCAACTCAGTAGGATCACCTAATGACACCTCGCACAGCAGCATATAGTGTACTGCGCGCGTCTTCCGATTGGTCTTGCCATCCTTCTCAATTATTGGAAGTGCATACGGTTCATCGCAATAGTTGAAGCTTTTTTTTGCCACATTTGAAAAGTATAACCCCTTGCCGTATAAGTAACCATGGTGTGGAGCTTCAGGAGGAGCGATCCTTAATCCTTGCGACAAAATTCCCATCAGATTGGTGCGTTTTGTTCCGTGCCACAGCAAGTGGGTCTGCAAAGGTCGTAAATCTGGGCGTTTTTCCATCATATCGTTAAATCGCTGGGTCTCACCGCGTCGTTCTACCTCGAATACGTTACTGATACGATACATTCGACGATCAGAAGGGCGGAAGCCGCCGAAGAAGTAACGATGGATGAGTTGTCGTTCAGGGTCTTCAGGCAGCAGAGGCGCAATACGCACCTGCAATGCATGGTAACAATACTCTAATGGATGTTGCTTTCCCAGTGCATTCTTGGCTCCGAGTAGCATCTTATACGTCTCAATGATGTCAGACAACATCCGTATCCGCGTGATCTCCACGTTTACATCACTTACCTGGTCAAAAGCCTTGATCGAAGAAGCTAGGGAATCCTCTTGACATGGCATGATTTCGTAATACCGACTACTGCGATCACTCAATTTTTCAGTAAGAACTTCATGGCGAGTAGCAAGGAGAGCTCGCGTATTGGCCCCATCATCACTTATATCGCCACTTGCAAAGCCAATTTCCTTGTTTAGGCTTTCCATTTCTTCCAGCAAACTTTTAATTTCAATGAGCTGTTCCAACGCAGCACAAAGCTCATCTTGCTCGGCAATAGGCAAGTCACCACCAGCAAAGCCACAGCTTGTTTGTGCCGCCAACTGCAAATTGCGCACGTCTGTAATAGCGGCTAACATCGCCATGAGACTCGGTGAAGCTATCAAATCTGGATCACAAAGCTCGCGAAACATGACACCTTTGGTTGGAACAGATTCCATGTCCTCTCGAATCGAACGAGTCACCTCGATATCGACCTTTGTCATGTAGTTGACACGTTTGACAAGATTGTATTTCTTGGGCTTCTTAATGAAGTCGCCTAAAGCACGCGAATCCCACGTGTTGCCCGTCTTGCTACGGAATATCCGCTTGAACTCGTTTGCAGCCTCTGCTTCATCTCTAAACGGCGTGTTTTGAAATTTTCCTGTCTCACCTATTCTCCCCCAATTCGTAAACAGTACATATATGTCTTGTAATTCATCATGAACCAGTTGTAGACGATAGAAAACGTTGAGGCCAAAGCTTCCGTTCTTCACGTCAACTTTTGTCAATAACGCGTTCAGCTCGGTACCATCACCCTCGACATAAACTTTGCTTTTTCTTCCGACATCGCAACTTAAATTTACCTTGGAATCAACCAGCGAACGCGAGATCTTGCCATTTGCCTCACACTCCGCTAAATACGCGCTAGCATCTTTTGAAAATGCTGGTATAGCCGCGAACTTGGTAGAGGACTCTCTAGTTTCGGCTTGACCAGGTACAAGATCCGGGAATTTCCGCTTTATGGATCGGAGAACAAAACGCGAGTACTGACATTCAGCGTAATCGATAACGGACTTTCCAAAATGGTCTTTCGCTCGCAGGTCACCACCTGCCTGAACCAGCATGAACAACAAGCGCGTATTTTCGTAAGAACCATAGTCGAGTGGCTGGACAGCAATGTGGCACGGACTTAATCCGGCGGAATTGCGTTGTGCAAGCGCTGCCTTTATGTTTGCTTTTGACACGTGAACAGGGCACACATCAGTCGATGAGGGATGATCAAACACAACTTTGAAATCTGGCACTGATCGGATAAGCCCAAGCGCTAGCCGCGTTTCCACAACTAGATTTCGCGCGGCAAGATGCATCAAGAGCGTATTGCCTCTGCCGTCAGCGATCGACAACTTGGCACCATACCGAAGTAAAAGTGCAAGTGTATGGAATCGTGTGAATGCATTAGGAGTTATCGCAACGCGTACAAGTGGTGGCATCTTGTCGGGATTTCCTGCAGCTAAAGAAGTCACCTCACAAAGCTCACGGCCAGACCGTAGTATGTCCTTATTGTAAGCTTTATCTCCACTTGAGCTCTTTCTTCGCTCTAGTGCTGCTGCAGATGCACAATGAAAACTTCGGTTTGGGTCGACTCCGCGCTTCAATAGTGTCTCTAGTATCGTGAAGAACACGACAGGCTTTAACTCGGCAAGACTCTCCAAAAAACGATCCAGCACGGCGTTCAAAACATTCCTTCCCGAGTTGTCTGCTTCCTGAATTTCCAAAGATATTAAAGGGTGCTCCAGAAAATAGCACAGCACTTTGAGCAGCTGATCATCGTCGATGTTATTATGTTTGCTGTTTTGTTTAAGAGCAGAAAGAATTGGAGTCTCGCCCAAATGGTTTTTTGCATTTTCGCTTTCGCTGCCGCCACTTTGGTGATGCAAAAAATCCATCAAATGAATATTTCCTCGCTTCGAAGCGTAGTGCAGTGCAATGTTGCCGTTATTGTCTTGCTTGTCCACACACACACCAGCATCTACAAGCGCCCAAGCAAGCTTCTTAGCAAGAGCGTTAAACCCAGTCTGCCGTGTCTTTGCCAAAGAATGCAGCAATGTTTCGCCACGAGCGTTCGGATGCTTCAAAATCGTTTTGCCGTCAATCGTGTCGGAATTCAGGACGTCTACAAGGTTGTTAGCAAGTTGAAATTGTCCGCATCGCACAGCATCCTCGATGGCCTGACGTCGACAAAACCCAGCGCTTAATAGCATATGGCAGATACCAGTCAGTCCATTGCTGACAGCGTGGTGGAAATAGCTTCTTGTTTTGGTTTTACATTCCTGCGTGGATGCTGAGACACTTCTTGATATCAACTTCCTTGCCGTGGCTTTTGCAGCGGACGGAATGTCAACAATCCGAAGAACTCCATTGGCCGCACAGCCACTTTTTAGTAGCGTCATGATGGTTGTTTGCCGTTTGTATAAGACAGCGAAACCAAGCGGCGTATACCCGCGTCTATCCTGCAGCGCCATAACTTTTTGCTGCTCCGCTGAGTCACCAATGGATGCAAGAAGTGTTGAAACACATACAAACGCACCCGTGGCTGCTGCAAGATGCAAGGGGGAGCGCCCGAGCGCGTCTTGAGCCATAATCCCCTGCTCTGTTGCCAAGTATGAGACTGTTTCTACCGGATCCGTCTCAACTTCTGGAATAACGCTAAGTTGATCGCGCAGGAACTTCTCACGCCTCATTGTCTTGTACACATTAGCATCAAAAACTCGTCCCTTACTCTTCTTTTGGTCTCCTATCTCTTTGTGACTCTTGTCGTACCTAATTTGCCAATCAAGCTCAACTTTTAGTAGCGCGAAATGCAAAGCGCTAAAACCAAAGTCATCTTGCATGGTAGCATCGGCGCCACATTGAAGAAGGAAGCGCTCGACCGAAAATGATGCGTCAGCACTCATAGTAGCAGCATTCACAGCATAGTGCAACGGGGTTCGTCCAAGCCAATCACGCTGATTTACTGCATCACTTGCGCCTCCTTTCCCTAAGACATCTAGTAATTCCTGCAAGAGGTTAATGTCACGATTTCCTGCTGCGTAATGAACGAGTGACCTATTTTTTGCATCGCCGGCATTAATAGCTCGCGGGGCACTTGGATCCTTCAATGCAACAAGAATAGCTGACTCTGCGGTATATACTGCCTGTCGCTTATTTAATTCAGATGTCATGGCGACAAGAACCGGAGGAAACGATTGAGTGATCTCCACGATCGAATACGCAACTTTTTCATCGCGGGCCTCCGTTGTGGGGATCAAATGCCTCGCAGCGACTGCAAGATGCAAGGGAGTAGCGCCGAGCGCATCACGAGCAAGAAGGCTTGATCCATGCAAAAGTAGAGCACTCACAGCTGCGCTATCATTCGCTTGAAGAGCCACGTGTAATGGAGTTTTTTTTGATGATTTAGATACGCAGTTCACGTCTGCACCGTGCTCCAACAATAAATTTGTACACAAAGTGCTCTTTCTGGTCAAAGATTCAAGTAGCACTGGCTCCAAAATTGTCTTGAGGCCACAATCGCCCAAGCATGGTGAAAAATTTCCACGCCTTGGAGCTACTTCGTTTTCAGCTCGTGCAATAGCTTCAGCGATTGTAAAATCTATGCAATTTGTGCATCTCACTGGGGATAAATTGGGATTTGCTTGATGCGTCAGCAATAGATGCACAGTAGGCACGTCGCCAGATTCCACTGCATAATGCAACGCCGTTTTAAAGCTTCCAAAATGAATAACATTAACTAACGATTTTTTTTCGTCGTCTGGATCCACTGAAAATAATTCGGGGCGTTTGTTTAACAGAACATGCATGAGGCATGTAGCCGAGTCGTCGATACAACCGTAAAATTTCATCCACGGCTTTGTTGGTTCGCTTATTAGTTGCCGCCTAGCAATTAAGTGCAGCGCCGTTTCAGTCTCCACCAAAATTTTCGCTTTATCTCGAGTATTTACATCCGGTGGTGGCCGATAAGTTATAGCTGGGATCGCGTCTCTATTACAATCTAAATCATCTACTTCCGAATCAGAAGTAGAGCTTACATGAGAGGCAATTGATTTGGTGTGACCCAATGACCCACCGCCACCAGATCCACCAATTTCAATAGCACTATCACTACCAATCGCATTGATTATATTCGTTAATTGTGACGCCTCCTCACAGCGTATAAATGCATCTCGACTTAATGACTGCTCCGCAAAAAGAGCAACAAGCTCCGTGAGTCGTCTGTCAATGTCTTGCATTTGCTTCAGTCCATCTGCATTCCCGTGGTGAGCTGCTAAGGGCACGCTGCGCTCATGCCTTAGATCAAGAAGCTTCATCATAGGGCTGTAGCCTTTCACGTCTTTACCGCACATTAATTCAGACGTCGTTGGGCACTTTTCGGCAACCGAACGAATAAGATCCGGCATTGCTGTTAGTTTTGCAGCTTTGTGGTTTGCCACTAAGTGAAAAAAATTCTCATGCGTTGCTTTGGATCTACCTGTCAAGTTTAAAGATCCACGTTTTGTTTTGTCGTGACGTTCAAGCAATTTTGCCAGATACACGTCTCCATCGGCACCCAGCGCTACACATGTCATCCAAGCATCTTGTCCGTCCGAAGATCGAGCTTCAACGTATATAGTCTCCTGGTCGAGCAGAAGCTCAACAATTTCCATTTGATTGCCATCAATCGCCATCTGAAGTGGCTGCAACAGCATAAGAGTATTTTCGTCATTCACCACATCTTGTTGATACAATTCGTACTGTACTTGAGCCCCGTGTAAAAGTAGAAGACGAACCGCTTCCACAAAATACGTTACAATTTCTTGTTTGCTGACCATGCTGCTGTCTTCTACGGTCCTTGTAGCCTCATAACAAGATCGCTTGATTAATTGCTGTAGAGGATACTCACCTTTCGAGTCACTGATGTTAGGATCAAACCCTTTATCTAGCAAGTAGCTGAGCTGGTCGAGATTATGCGAATGCGAGCACTGCAGAAATAGCATCGTACGCCCTTGGCGGTCTCTGAAGTTTAAAAAATTATCTTGAAATGTTCCGTGAGTAGAAGTCAGCAGGAGCTCAGCACACGTCTGATGCTGTTTAAGCAATGCACATGCAAGTGGAACGAAGCCCCACGCGTTCTGCGACCATAATTCCGCACCGACGTCGCACAGAAGCTGAAGACAAGAAGGCCATCCATAGCTAGCCGCGTAATGAGCCACACTGTTCTCAGATGAATCAGATAAATTCACATCGGCACCACCATTAATCAGCGCGGCCGCCACTCGTGTGTGACCGTTCTTCACTGCCAACATCAATGGCGTCTTCTTGAATTTATCTCCCAAATTCACGTGTGCACCGTTGGCCAACAAGACACGTACGCACTGCAAATGACCATTTTGAGCAGCCAAAGTCAACGGTGTCGACTTGCTCGTGCCTCCACTTGCGAAATTTACGTCCGCAGCATGTTTACATTGCGCGACTAAATATTCTAATGTTTTTATGCAGCCGTGTAGTGCAGCAAGATGGATTGCTTGCTTGCCTTTAGGTCCTTTATCACGTACAAGTTTATCAGCAACTTCTTGGCCACCACCACTTTCGTTTGACATTGCGGCAAAATGCAGCATAGCAAGTGCCGTCTCATCCCGTCCGGCTTCAAGCGCACACATCAGCGGTGTCAAGCGAGTCTTTGTACGTCCAAACAACCCGCATCGTTTTTCCAAAAGAAATTGCAATGGGTCAGCTGACTCGCATGCGGCTGCATAATGAATAGGCTCGTATCCTTGGTCATCCTTGATAGCAACAAACTCGTCTCCTAGAACAGCATACAATTCTTCCAGAAATTTTGTACAGGGGTTAATTGCAGCAAGATGGAGGGGTCGTAGCCGCGTTTGCTGGGCCTGTTTGATAGCCGACGCAGCCCGAAATGGTGGCAAAGAAGGCGTGTTTTTTTCCATTCCGACTGGAAAATCCGCCAGCACCTTGTAGTGCAGCTCATTAAATCCCCACCCGCCACTCTTCTCCAATATCTCAACCATTTTTCGAACAAGTCGATAATTTCCACAACGTGCCAAGTGACATACATTCATCCCCACCGCGTAGCCCTTAGCCCATTCTCCAGTTGGGTAGAGAAGCGTGAGCATCTCGACACTAGCGTGTGGACTACGCCAGATGTAATCACGTGATTCCTTCACTGCATTTTTGTAGCCGTCTTGAAGCAGTGCATTATTACCTTCTCTACCTCCGCGACTAGCGTGTACAGCACGTCGATTGTAGTTACTGAACTGACTCGTATGTTGACCTGTCGAATGCGACGGCAGCGCCACTTCTGGTTTGGCAGCAAGTTCCGTCTTTTGCACGTTGTTTACCGCCTGACGCAGCAAAGTTGCCGAAGCCAGATCGTTATGATCTATAGCAATCTGAAGAGCAGTCTGACGAATATCTGCACTGCGAGGTGCATCGAACGTGCTAAGTTTCTTATAGACATTACTGTCCGTCGTCAGTTGCTTCAGTAGCTTTAAGTTCTTCGTTAGCACTGCCCGTACAACTTCTCGATTCGCGGAAAATACATCGCCATTAAACGACTCAAATTTTTGCAAACCCAACAACTCGCGGTCCTCGTACTTCGCTTCGTCCACTGTCCTACGAAATGGCATGGTTCGGATGGCCATACTTCTTTTAGTAAACCTCTTGGTTTTACCTCGTCCAGAAAGCACATTATCAACAGCCTTTACTCGACGCTTCTTGACTTGTGACATTGGGGGACGTTCAGCGTCGTCGTCTATGTAATCTTTCGGTAAATCTTGTCCCATCAGCTTGGCTTTGGAACACAAAAGACAGTGCTGAACTCGTGCAAGTGATTTAGTCGTGACCTCCACAGACACTGCGCTGAGCTCCCGCACGTATACTTGACATAAAATGCTTTTTACATCCACGTACTCGTCGTATGCGATTTCGTAACATCTTTCCGCGATTTTGTTGAGCCATGTGACGTGAATGCGCACATTTTGCTGATCGAGCATATCCTCCGTCACGTCATCTTGTAATTGGGCGAGCCAAAATTGCTCTATCTGTGATGTTCTGACATCTTCTGTCGCCAACATAGTGTCCATATCTTCATGTATTTTTTCCTCGTCCAACGATGGCTTCTTGGTGCGCGTCGAGCGTCTAGCAGACGTCTTTTTAATCTTTTGTGAGCTCTTTGTTGCGCTGGCAGTAATCGTGTCCTCTACCGGGGCAGCTAGCACCGCTACGTAGCTCTGCGCCGCCATTGCAATCTCCCAGTCCGCTTCCTGCCACTTACGCTTGCTAATCATGATGCAAAATATTGTTTGATCCTTTCATCGCGTGCGGAATCCATGGGTACATTGTCTGGCGACTGTTGAAGTAAAAATAGATTCACTTCTATGGTGATGAAGCATGGAGATTTTTTTATACACTTATGACGAACTTTAGGCTTAAGAAGAGAGATATATATTTGTAAATTTTGAGTGTTTAAATATAGTCACCAAATGAAAGGATGTGCAAGGATAACACATGTCCAGGTAACTCATAACCTCGTTTAACTAATAAAAGTTAGTTCCACCAAGCTTATTTCTATGATTGGTAAAGAGCCAAGAGTTACCCGAGTATATAGCCCTTTGCCCAACTCGCTCCCTTCGGGTCTTTCTGTCACATGGACAGTTAGGTACTGCATTGACTAACATTTTTTATAAACATGTATTTTGTTGACGTAGAAGACAATAAAGTGCCAAGCAATCAAGTTGGACTCATTAGAAACCAGCCACGAACTGGTGGTAGTCTGGACTATCGCCGTCGTTTTGAGAGATTTCTGTAGTTCTCGAATGCGCCTCAGTACCACTCCATCTGTGGGATTCGTCTCCTCCAGCAGTGAAGCAGTAATTGCTAGGCTTAGCTTTTCCAGATTCGTGACTATCTGCTTTTCCACATCGTCCTTTTCTTGATCGTCATTCTCCTCTACTTCCGCTTTCTGAGCCATGGTTATTATCTCATCGTCATTCAGCTCCAGATCGGCTGTGTCGTCCTCCATCACTAGACTCAAAAGCTCTTCAATACCCGTGGGATTATTAAGAGGAAGCCTATGCATAGCGTTGCACAGATCACACCGATTTTTGAGGAGGCTCTGCAAAGAAAACAGTGTGGCAAAAGCAATTGACCATGGTAGCTACTGATATATCCTCTCAAGCTGCTTTGCTCCGCTTTTATGTGGTTAGCTGATCGAGATTATAGATGTTGCTTTCACCTCGATAGTCACAAACAACAGCATTTTGAAGATGATAACGTCTGTAATGTCGCTTGGAGACGGAAATCATCCCAGCATTCATGGTCTGGATCTCAGACGTGCAGTGTGGAGGAAAAGACCTTCTCGGCATTTTTGACCTCGTGATCGTCGACTTTGTGCAGCGGGGCTGCCGTAGCTCTTTGCTCAGAGGAAGCTACGCTAAGGTCACCGACCTTACGTTCTTTCCAAGAATCAGTACGAGTGAAGCCGATCGCAAACCGCTACCACCAAGTACCAAACCCTTAACCAAGGCAAACGAACACTTCTGTTCAACATCAAAATTGTATTTGATTGTTTTAGTTGCGGCAGATCCGCCAATATATCAAGCCTCAGGTTTTTTAAATAATATAGTAATACCTAATCAAAAAAACAAACCCGAATTAATGTAGTAATATGCATTACTATTGTATTGTACACTAACTTGTGTAAAACACACCAATATACGGTCGCGCAATCCTGTGCGACCTGCCCTTTCATACAAGGGTACGTGTGACCCCGTTGCACTTTGTGAAAAGTGGCGTTATCTGGTAATAAAAGGAAAGTGACTGAAAAAGTTGAGAACACATCTAAAGCGTTTACTTATTGTTCATTTATGTCGACGTCAAGCCGTTTCAACCATTACTGGAAGAGGTGCCGGCCATCTTCGCTTTCTTATTGCGGCGATAATAGAATTCCAGTTGCTCTTTGTCTTACAACTGAAACAGCGAGCTTATTGACCTTTCTAATGAACAATGGCTTGAGCTTCTCCGATCCATCTGAGCTGGCAGCAAAGGCAACTGTGATGCGGTTCTATGATGCAGAAAGGATAATGATAGTTTGGTCAGCCTTTCATTTAAAAGTTATATGCAAACAAACGTACTTTGGCTTGTCCACGTCCCTCAATCTGCTGTTTTACAATGGTATTTTCTGGAACCATGGAATGAAATAATCCTACGAAGACATCAATCAAAGAAATCTCATGTAAAAGACGTTGCTAACATTTGTACCAGTTTCATCCATGTTGAACACATCCTTCAGCTCATACCGAGCAATGACTGCTAAGAGCGCAGGAAGGACAGCATCGACCACTGCCTGATCTGCCGCACCACTCTCACCATGAATGCAGATGCGACGCGACTTGTTCCTCTCTTCAAAGCGTTGTAGCCACCCATTGGAATATTTGCTTGCATTGTTGCGCAAGCCAAGTCGGCCAGCAAAGACGTTTGTCTTAGTTTTGATGAGATCTCAAGTGATGGCTACATGCATTGTCTGGCATTGAAGCACCCATGTTGCCAAGGCTTCATCAAGCTGCGGGTGATGTGTAACGCGAGGCCATTTTGCCGAAATCTCAACATTTAGCATGGCCTCGAGATCACGACTCTTTTTGAGGATGCTGCGAATAGCAGATTGAGTGATTCCAACGCCAAACTTCTGATTAGCCCATGTCGCAAGCGAACTTTTACTCATCAACTGATTTTTGGCCTTTTGATTGCAGACCTCGAGCCTCTGCGCATTTGATAAAAGTGCTGGTGGTATATTTTTGTAAATGTAATTTCGCAATGCGGTTCACCTCTTATTCACGAAAAACTTGGGTAACAATATTTCATATATATATATATATATATATATAT
>NW_020188505.1:250775-251009 GCF_900000015.1 Plasmopara halstedii
TATGTCCCTTGAAGAGTTCAGCAGTGCCTTGAAGGCAGGCAATTGGGCCGATGTGGTCATTGTACGACCGGATGGGAAGATAAACTCGTCATCGTTTCTGAATGAAGCTGCCTTGGAGGACACCAAGAGAGTGCTGAACGCACGAAGTGGATCGTCGATCCTCCGGAATCCCTTGAATCCGTACTATCCTTTGGCAAAGGAATTTCAAGACGTCGTCTCCAAAGACCCGCCTTC
>NW_020188505.1:251019-296411 GCF_900000015.1 Plasmopara halstedii
GGCTCAAAGTGCACTCGACTTTTTTATGATTAGTTCGAGGGCAACACATGAGTCGTCTTAGCATATTGCTTCAAAGAGGTCTCGTTCGCATCGCTCTCTTGCAAAATTTTTTGGATGCGCTGTCAGAATACGCCATCACAAAGAGAACTTTAAGCAGTTCAAAGTCATATTTCTGCTTTAAAGCAGAATGCAACTCAGATTCGAGGGATGGCGGAGACTTTCCTTCGTCTTCAACAGGTTATCTCAGCTAAACCCAAACACCGGGACTCTCGAAGCAGATCAACGTGCCTTCAAAACCAAGAGAGCTCACATTTGACCGACCAGGTAAAGTTTCCACCGCGGGTTCTGCCCGATTAGCAAGACCTCTCGCAGAAGATGGCCAAGTGGCTCTCCTTCGTTGCAGACTATAACTTTGAGGTGAAGTATAAGCAAGGAAAGAAAAATGCATTGGATGATGCGTTGTCAAGCAGACCAGATTATGAGCCTGCTCATGTCATGACGGTGACGTCGTTAGTGACGAGATTGATCCGCGCTCCATACGCGAGTGATGGTATGTGTGTAGCGCCGCTACATCTCTCGGTAGCAAGGGTTTTGGTAACTTGACCAAGAAATTGTCGGCGCGATTGCGCTCACGGTCACACACCGATATTTGTTGGATGACTGGATGCTGTATTCGAGCACCGATTCAACGGATACGCCACACATTGTGATATCTTAAGATAAAGATTTGAAATACCAAATACTCTATGAGACCCGCGACACCCATCATCTCGGTCGTGAGATAACGTACGACCCTTTCAAATGCGGCGGCGCCACTGGTCAGTTTACCGGTACCCTCCGGGTGCTGGCAGTCTATGAAGTATGGACTTTAGGTTTGGAGTGCCGAAGGACTCGGCGGGCAGCACGGGTGTAGTGATCTTTGTGGACCGTTTGAGCAAGACGACTCATCGTGCGGTGGTGTCGGACACCATCGACGGCGTCGATACAGCGACGCTGTTTGTGGATCGTGTCTTTCGACAACATGGACTCCCGGAGTCAATTCTTCATTAACAGAGACCCACGCCTCACTTGAAAGATTTGGTAGACAATCTTCAGGGTGCAGGGCACTAAATTTACTATGTCAACAGTGGACCATCCACAGATCGATGGTCAAACGCAGCGCGTGGATCGCGTCGTTGAAGCATCTGCGCTGAGACGTCGAAGCGCTGGGGCACTGTGCTGCCACGCGTAGCGTTTGCTCTGAACAGTATAGTGCATTCATCAACTAGCTACACGGTGTTCTACGTGAATGGGCTTGTTAATCCTCGCGTCCCGCTGACGCCGCTATCTCCTGGCTTAGTGTGACGAACGTTTGAGTACGTTTACTGTTGCTGCCGCGTCAAACGGATGCGTCTGTTGGTGGGAAGGAATAGCTGAACGGCTTGCTGATGTCAGCCCCCTCACTGTCCGCAAAGAAGTCGATGACCTCCTATCTAGTAGACTGAGTGTCCTACGACACGTTTGAGATGAGATGGCTCAGCGTAGACATGCAGAAAGAATATTCAGATGGAAGAAGCAGAAGAATTGTTGAAAATTTTGAGGTCGGAGACTTGGATTTATCCAATGCTTAAGACAAAGCTCCGTGATTAGTTTCATATCGAGAAATATAATCAGCACAAAGACACGCTTGGCTTTGTTAAGGAAAAGCTACAAAAATAGCACCATCAATCTGGTACCTTTCATCTTCGTTTCGACTTGTCACCAGTTCCTGCAGGTCCGCGAGAGACCGCACATGGTGGTGAGTTGAGCGGCTCTTAGCGAATCCCTTTAGATCAGGGTGGATAGTTGATTATTATTTGCTGGAGCTCAAATGTCGCGCGTGCCATTGGCGATCAAAGCGTGGGCATCATCTAGTTTGCCGCTTGACTCGGGGCCTTGCGTATATGCGAAACCTTCCGAGAAGAGTGCGCACCCACACTGTGTTATATTGGGCTTGATCAAGCCGTACCAGATCCGGCGCAAGTGAACGCAAAAGCGTTTGCGCTGGAGCGGTCCACAAGCACTCGACCACCAAGAACCTGAACCAGCAACTGGTTTTGAGCACGGAATGCAACGATCACCATCTCCAACGGCGCCAAGCGCTCCATTATCGCATGGAGCAACGCATACGTCTGCTCACCGGCTAGGATCAGCTTCGACAGAGTGCGATAGTCCTCGACGTTAAGCAGCCGGTGCACAACGTGCTCCAAAGCTCTTGAGGTCTTCCGCGCAGCGGTATGCGATCCCAGCATGACGCTCAAGAGCTCAAAGTGCATCGCAAGTCACCGGACGGTAATCGACTCAGTCGTCGTCATCCACCGCCGACTCTTCTAGACGAGAATGGTGGTGCCCACCATCGCGTGGAACGTCTCGTGGGTCGACGTCGTCGCCAGGGTTAAGCCAAGTATCTTGTGAAGTGGCGGGGATACCCCGACTTCGAGAACTCGTGGGAGTCTGAAGTGCCACTTCGGCAAGACTGCCCAGACATCGTAGACGCTTATGATCAAAGGGATCATGGCAGTTCACGTGGTCGTACGCCCCGCACTTCTCGACAATAGTCAGCGAAGGTGAATAACCATGAGATGGGCTTAAGCAATGGCTCTGAGCTGCTGCGGTCGCAGACTCACCCGAGTGAGAGACCACAGAGCTCGCGGGAGCGTGAGTGATCAACCCATACGCCGCAGGGCAACAATCCGAAGAAGTCGGCGACGCGCCTTGATTATGGCAAACTTATGGCGTTCCATACGCGTGTCTACCTCCCTGTGGCTCAAGTGTACGTTGTGTGTCGAAAATAATTTCTGATGCCGCTGCATCCATCGCTCATAGAGCTCTTCGTCATCTGCAGCGTTTCGCCAGGGACGAGCACCATAGGAATGCCCACATCGCGAGTACAGGAGCACCCCCAACTGCTGCTCCTGTGCGTCGTCGAGGCGATTGGTAGCAATACCACTTCCCCCGGAAGTCGAGAATTCAGGGAATGGGCACGGTGTCCGCAAGGTTCCAGCTGGGTTCACATAGCGCCGTTGGCGCACCGCATCCTCCTTGTCTTCCCAAGCTGGGAAAGGATTATCCGGCTCGTAGTCGACTCCCTCCGAATCCTCGACGTGGAAATCCGTCGCCCGGGGTGGGCGCGGTGCGTGGCGCTCGGTTGCCGAGGGGTTAGGATGTTCTGTTAAGCCGCGGAATTAGTGTCCGGACATACACATCGTGCAGAAGAAGAAGGGCTTTACCCGCGGGCGCCATTCGGAATCAGTAAGGATGAGTGTTTTACGTTTCAAAGACACAGGTCTCATCAGGCGGAGAATGCTTAAAGATGACCTGAAAACGTTACGGTGTCTCAGACGCCCAAGCCTCGTACGAGGCAACAGTAAGATATAAATTGTGGATATTCACAATATGAATGGGACGGGGTTACGCGTACCCTTGTAGGAAAGTGCAGGTCACATAAGATTGTGTGGTCGTACATAGTTGTGAATTACACAAGTTGTTGTAATCACACCATGGTGTGACTACACCGTAACAAGAAGCCACAACGTGGCAGGATCGCCAGTAGTGATGCCTATTATTTAGATTTGAAAATCAGAAAATTCTCAGGGTTTTAGATATTGGCGGCTCTGCTGCAACTAAAACAATTGAATACGGTTCCACTTTTGAACGAACGAGCGTCTTAATCATGTTAAGGTTTTAAGTACTTGCAGGTAACGGATTGTGATCCGCTACACTGGTTCTGTTTTTTGTAAAGAACATAAGGTCGGTGACTTCCTTTTTTTCAAAGCAAAGAGCTACGGCAGCCTCGCTGCACATGATGTCAAAAGCCTGTAGAAAGTTACAGCTCGGCTGTATCTCTGCTGATGCAGTAGACGCTTTGCGGAAAGTCAAAGCAAAATTGAGTCAGTATTTCCTGAAATATTTAAAAAATAAAGAAGAGTATTCTGAAAGACTTTCCGCATTATGTCGGGTCAGGAAGAATGTTAAATGTACCGCATGAATCAATGACGGCCCTACCCTCATACAGATTTTTGACGTGCAAATATAAGTGAATTTGAATACATTGTTCCACTGTAATATAGCATTAACTAAGCCGTAAGTCATCCCAAATAAATCCCCTCAAGCGAGTAGTTAAGTGTCGCATCTCAATCCGGTGTGGGCTCCTAATCATCAATAATGACAGCAAGTTGTGTGTTAAGCATATCTGTGCTGTTATACAACTCATGTTGAGACAAAAGGCATAGATATAAATTTGTAAACACGCTCGAATCGGCTAAATAACGAAACATCTGAATTATAAGGAACCTTGCATGCCAAATCCTGAAACGCAACACAATTTGAGCCCGATTTTGGCTCTAGTTGGCTCCGAATAAAAATTCACGGTCAGGTTGCGGCTCGGAAATGGTCATTACTCGTTTTACACCGCGAGAAAGCGGTGGTAGGACATATCTCAGAGTGATCTAACTTATGTCGAGCATTAAGATCGTTGAGGTTCGATGTGGGAGAATAGCTTATCCTATGAACTCGAGGTTGTGATAGCAATTCGCTCAGCTCTGCTCCAACACAGCAACACCGAATTAATCTAGCGGAGAAATTGCGCGACTATTGACACTATCATGAGGCCCTTGGATAATCGGGTCTCAAGTCAGAAAGTATTTAAGCGACAGACCTTGCGCATTTTCACTCACCACCAGGTCTATCGTGTATAGCCACAGGTTGGATGTATCCCTAGTAATAAAATGCTGAACATTTTCAGCGAGCTGATAAGTTATATAGCTGAGGTGACGCCAAATCGTTTCTGGGGTTGGCAATTGTTACCATATCCAAGAATGGTTTCTGCACAGGTACGAGATCTATGCACTGCGACCTGTCTAAACCGCAGTGAAGATTGCATTCGGTGCCAAAGATGATTTCGATCTTTGAGTGTCGGTTGGTAGGGCAAAGCTTTTTTAGCACACATTCTGCGATGGGCCTCAGCCGGGGTGACAATGTAGACCGAAAAATGCAATATCCTTGTATTTGCGAGTGTAACACTGGCGGGGTGTACATAACATTCATGCCCTGTATGTTCTCTTCACTCTCGATTGAAATTTTACAGCGAAACAAACCCGAAAGAATAGCCGATCTACAAGCCCTCATGGTTGTTTAGAGTCTTAGTTGGCTTAAATCTTCTTTCTCACTGAGTGCTATTGTACCTTGTGGGGATCGAGGCCAATAAAATAAGCTCTAATAAAAAAGCAATCTTATCTACGAGAAGTAAGACTTGAAGATTAGGTTTGCTACTGGTGTGTCGGTCTATGTGAACCCATGAAGCCGTGAGGCACCCTGATCACACCAGAGTTGACGTGCAACTATGCATGACATTAAAATAAAAACGAGTCACGATTCTGGAAGTCCAACTTTTTGAAACTCCTCGCAGAAGGGATACTCGTTAGCATACTGACGTTTTTTCTGATCCGTGAGATTAAGTTTCGATTACTCTAGTGCATGAGGATCGGTTTTAACATGGGTATATGACGCGACTAGACTGCACGAGCCTTTGATTGACTGGTAGACAATAGCGAGTAGTACCACGCACTTTCTACCCAGTCGAGCTTTGATGAATCAAAGGTCTACCTCTCCAAGCTTGTCAAATCTCTTTTGACGCTGGATCAAAGCTGCGATAACTTAAGTGCAGGACACGAATCTTCCTTTAATTTTCTGCTGCAATATTTCCTTACATCTTTCACCGAATGTCGACAGGTAATGTTGATTATGATCCGCCAAATCCAAGCATATCTGGACACAGCCAGCCTTGAGCTGAAAGATCCAGATTGCACCTTTACTAGACAAATAATGCGACTCTTTGCTGCAGTATCCATAGTTAAACTAACCATGGATAAGGTAATAAAAAATTGTAGGCCTGACGTTAGTATTTTTTTCGAAATCAGTCCATGCTAATCATACTCTTTAGTATGGTCACTTAGATTGACACTCCGAATGGCTATAGTAGAAATAGTACAATGTGTGCGTACGTTACATACTAGATATTGGTTATTTGGAATCCCATAAAGAAAAGCTCCAACCGAAGCCTCACATAGCGTGTAACTCGTATCTCTCCTAGTGGAGATTTGATAAATTATACAGTCCTCTTTGCTAGAATACAAAGAGCTATTAGCAAGGGCACGACGCAGCAACAGCTCTTGTCCAGGGCATAGTATGTCTTAGAGTGTTAGCAAGAGAATTGCTTGGCAGAGCTTGGAGGTAGAAGAGGCTGTGAACCACAGCTTTTAAATGTGACAAAAGTACCGGTTTCATTGCGGTATACAGAAAGAGTCTAGATTTTTTACTAAAGTTTATCGAGGTTTCGCTGGTATATCGCTATAGGCAAGTGTTTACAGCTGCGTGCACGGGTCTTTCTGAAAAAGGGCAGCTGGTTTTAAGTCAAGACACTTTGGAGACGCAGCGAAGCAAATGAGTGTAGGGTAGAAGAAGGTCTATAACTAATTATGAGCGATGTGACAGTATAGCGTGACCGAGGAAAACTTTATCTTTTTCACTAACGCGAAAAAGCTCTTCCAGTCCGACGCGCTTTTATTAAAGAGATCGCTTAATGATGAGATCACAGAACTGAAGCTGATGCTTCATCGAAGAAATTAAGTGCGAAGAGTGGAGAGGTTGTGCTTTAATTTCTATCAAATAATTGCTCCTCTTTGTTCAAGAGGTACCACAAGAGACCAACCACGAGTGTTGTCTCGTGACCGGTGCATGCGTCATGAGATTGACCTGGTACCGATTCTCAAATATTACGTAAACCATCCATGGACGATATTTAAGGATCAGCGTCGCAATTAAAGGAATTATAAATATTTTGGACCGTGTGGGTGAGATGGCTCATCTCGCTGCTGTCAGTGCTACTGTCGCCGAGGTATAGCCAGGGTTTTCTCGAAACGGTCTTTTGTTATAACGGCTTGCCATTCATTGCAATGAGTCAAGTGACCAAGTTTAGGTTACAAGAAGTTCCCATCCTTGCCATCCTTGCCATCAGAGTCACTCAGCACTTCAAAACCTAATTTGATATGACAAACTTCGAATTTGGCGTCTAACTTTCTCATGATACCTGGTGAAGCTATTATTTGGTGTAGCGAGATAGTAAGATATTCTGATGTGGAAGAATGCTTTCGAGCATATGTGAGACCGTAGCGTACTTTTAAAAAGTTGTGGTGACTCAAAGATAGATTGCAAAACAGACAGCTCATATATGTACTGTCATCTAGAGTACTTACAGTTGGTATTGTACGGTATTCATGTCACACTTGGTGTAATTGCTCGATATATGATATTTATGAACTTCGAGAAAAAGAGGTCCGAGATATACGAGGATGATCAGAAAGAGAGTCAGTTCGAGACTGACGTTATATACGTTTGTTGAGTATTAGCCCAGATAAACTTAATTCCAAATACGTGAGCTCTCGAGATAGCAGTCGCGTTTATTTTCTGAAAGGCTCTCGGGTCCGCTCCTGGTTGGAGCGCACAAAACTGCGTCTGTTTACGCGTACTTTCATAGTCAAAGCTTTCTCTGCG
This sequence comes from Plasmopara halstedii, assembly GCF_900000015.1. Classification (NCBI taxonomy): domain Eukaryota; phylum Oomycota; class Peronosporomycetes; order Peronosporales; family Peronosporaceae; genus Plasmopara; species Plasmopara halstedii. The sequence continues at coordinate 258,589 of NW_020188505.1, forward strand.
CAATGTGCAACCCTAATGCATTAGTGCTTCCCTTATCACATATATGATTACAATAATTAAGGAATAGCCTTTATAAGAGTGGAACAACATTTCAGATAATCTGGATATGAATAATCTCGTATTACACAGATTCTAAGTTTAGAATGCCGCAAGAAAGCTTGAGTGACTCGATCTCCAAGCGCGTTGCGGGACTACACGCAGGTAGCAGTAGCAACGTAGGCGAGGGTATAGATTTGGAAGAGCTTATCGAGCGCAATCGTTGCCACGAGGACTATTACAAGCTGGAAAAGTGCCTTGCGGACACCGACCGAGACTGGAGAAAGTGTCAAGAGCAAGTTAAGAAGCTTAAACAGTGCAATGACCGCACAAACCAGCTGCGCAAGGCTCAGAGGGCTGCCATGAATACAAAGTAATCATTGCGTCAAACCTTTCGTTCTGCTTCCTTATTTACGCAACTACCAAGCCCAAACACCTAGTTGTCTCTAACTGAAACTAAATCTTCTAATCCGAATATATAAAACGAAGTGAATTAGAGACAAAAAAGTTAAAAGGGAGCTTCAACCGTTCTACCTTCGCCGCCCGCATCATCTGTATTGGTGCTGCCCTCCGGCGCTTCTTGCTCGTCTGACACATACCAGCCATCCATGGTGTCAATATCCATTGCAGTATCCTCGTCTCTGCCTTCCTCCTCCATGGCGAGTCTAGCGTACTCGGCACGAGCATACCGATCCCAATCTCTGTACCACAGAAGTACTTGAGCAACAACTTAACAATATCAAAATTTAAATAGTTAAAAACGTACGTGAGCTCTGGCTCTGCGAGTTGCTGACGCAGAAGAAATGGGTCACGTTGTTCAAACTCGATAAACTTGCTGAGATTAAACAGCACGTTAAAGAATACGCCAGACACACGAATTTTGTCCGGACGAATAAAATCTTTGTGATAAAATTCACCCTCCTTCTCAGGGTGCAATAAATCCGACATCTGACACAAAATATCTTCAAACGGCACCACCTCGTGACCAAGACATCCCATGCGGTGAATCTGACGTTTGTAAAATATGCGCATTTCATCGGCGCGCAAAACGCCATCCTCGTTTGTGTCAATGAGCTCAAACCAATATCTTATACTAACGGGATTTGCTTTATCTTCTTCCGAAAGCATAAAATCTACAATTAAGTAATTCATTTAGTCCTGGTGAAATGCTGCATGATAAGGTAGTTAGTATCGCCACTTACAAATGAAGTCTTCATAGCTCATTTTCTTCTTTTCCTCGGTAGTCAGGGTTTGGACGCGGGCAAATGGACGTCGCCCCCGTTCAAAAATACGATCCACAATGATACGTGTAAGGGCGTGGCCACCATAGCGCACGAGGTCGTCAGGACTTAAAAGAAAGTCATGATCGGTGTCCAGCTCCCAGAATTTACAATACAACACGTAAAAATGTTCATAGGAGAAGTACGAATTCACCTGTTGATCGGCAGACAATTATATCTCAACTTTTTACATCAAATAAATGAAGGAGTACACTTACGCACCTTATTGATGTCTTCCTCCTCATCAACTGTGTTAAATGCGCTAATCAGATTGCTGCGTCTTAGCTTACGCAGCGTGATTCGGCCGCTACTGTCTCTATCGACGGAATAAAATATCCGCACAACTACCGTTAAGGCTGAATTTTGGCAGTCACACGAAAAACATTTTCATGAACAACTAAAGTACTCTCACATACCAGCACTAAACCTACCATATTTTTCCTGAAACTCAGGAGTACCCCCCAGAAACTCTAACCCAGGATGATACTTTAAAAGCTCTGTTAATATCATAAAAAATAATGTTGACAAGCGCGTAAGTCCTTAACTTCATCACAGCCTTTATCCGGGACGCACCATGTAAGAATGGAGCGAAGTCGTCTCGCTCTATATAGTCGTTTTTCGGATTTTTCACCTATATCAGAAGCCGCAACACTCATTACTTCCTGTTTACGAAGCGACCAAAGTAGAAAAATAGCAGCACATACTACTCGATAGAATCGTTCCACACTATCGCACGGAGCCATCTCCCGCATCCAGTAGCTCTCGAAAATATCTTTAGTAATGCGGCGCGGCGCTACATCACCATCAGCGCTCGTAGGACTACCTGTGCTGAACGCATCTTCTGCTGTCGAGCTATAGGATGACTTTAATGTGTTTTCTTCTGCTGATCCACACGTTGCAAGAATACGGCGGAAAAAAGGCGCATTGAAAAACGATGGAAATCCGCACAGATCCTTGGTTATGGCCACAAAATCCTCTACCTTCATACCCTCTGGAAAATCACAAAAGCGGGCCTCGATATCTATTGCCTTATGCATTATAGCGTCCCTGGACAAGCCACGCAGTCGACCGCGTCTGTTCTCGCCAGGGGTATAAAACCTGGGAAGCTGAGCGTATTTAATTGGCTCCTCGGTCATGGGGTGATCAGACTGACCAATTGCTGCCGCATTGGCCAGACTATCCTTCACTACTTGTTGCTCCTGTTCCCCTTCCATCGTTTCGTCCGTGTTGGTAAGCGTTGCGTCTACGGCGGGGACTGAAGTTTTGTCATGGTCTTGGACTAATACAGTCTCTTCAGCACTTTTTCGTTCGTTGCCGCTAGCAGCTTCGCAATCACCAGAAATCATGTCTACATCTTCTGACGATATTAACTTCTCCACTTTGTTCACTTCTACGTCAGCTGGAGCCATCACTGCTGTTGGTGTAGCATTGTGAAGCTCATCTCCAAAAAGACTGACTAAATGCTGATGACGTTTACGCGAGCTGGGACTGCCGACTGAACCAGGACTGAGAAACCCGAGCTGATAATTAGGCGGTCGTTTAGGGCTTCGCGAAGGCGAATCTGCCCCACTAGTTACCGCGTTAGCTGTGGCCAGTAATGTGTCTAAATTAAGCTCCTTGCCCTGGCGAAGGTCGGCCACCATGTTCTGAATCATCTCCTTTGTACAGTCCACGTTCAGCCACTGGCGAAATAATTCTTCCATTTTCATCCGACCCGCGGGGCACAAATGAGCACTTTCAATTTCTGACAGACGCAAGGAATCAGGGCCTGTGCCACTCGAACTTGTGGGAGACGTCATCGCCGCGTCCGAAGTCTCCACTCCAACAGTCATACGAGCGTCTTGAACCGAAAAATAGTGCAACTAGCACTCTTTCAAACAGGTAGCTCAACTGACTTGCCTTAATATGGGCGAGTACGAAGGGTAAGTCAGTAGTACAGATGATAAAGCGAGGACGGGTCCTCTTGATCCTTCTTCGTGTCTAGTAGTCCGACGTCTACCCGCCTCCCTTCCTGCATGTGTAGGCCACACCAAATGTATAACAATTGGTCGAATAAGCTGGAGATGATAATTTGGCCAATCCAAGCGGATCCGGTTAGGGGATATGAATTGTGATGACTGTCTCAGTACTTCAAGCAAACAAAATAGAGGTTTTTGTGATAAAACACCGAAACATCACGAAATACTTTGAAACATTATCCCTTCGTAAAAAGTTAATTGACTTAAGGTTTGACATCGTACATTTTCAAATATGCTTTGTCATCGATGTTGGTGATGAACTGTCTTTGCAGTTCCAATTCAGCTCGTCAAAGCGCTCGTTTTCTAGCGCAGCTCCGCCGATGTTTGTAGTCCCAAATCAAACGTATTGAAACACTGCAAAGGCTTTCGCGTACCGAGTTCGGCGAGCTATCGTGGTGCATCTTTTTGTAAAATTACTTGCCAAGCTCCGAGCGCACAAACAATCCAGAGATTGCTGCCAAGGATTTGTCGGCAAACATGTTGTTCGTACAGACACCGCCATCCATCTCCGTCTATACAAAAGGATAGGTCTGTGTAAAATTTCATATGCAAGATTTGTGCACCGACTATCTGATTTGGAATCACAATGTAAATCACAAGTACTGGTAACTGATACTTTCGAAGTTTACCCTTAGTCTTAGGTCAAATAATCGATTCGGGACCAACTTATAGCTTATTTTACATGAAGCAATGGTTCAGATTATATCTTCATTTTTTTCTTATCCACACTGTCAGCTGAAGCCAACTACAAAGTACAAAGTCGACTTGTCACGCCTAAGTTTATGACGTGATTATACGCAAATACCGTGGAACTATCGAGTCTACTATAGGCTTGCGAAATTAATGCAGATTTCTATTTGCCGTACAGCACATCAGTGATCAGTTTGTTTCTACTGAAGCCTTGATTTCACAATGACATCTCCAAGAAGTTGAGTGCAGCTTTCAAAATAGGTTGCCTTCCAGCATGTTAATGTTGATGAGTTTGTTAGCGGTTTTGTTGAAGAAAATAGTACCATCAACAAAAAGAATTGTCCTCTAATTGTATATTTAGTAGTTATCGAGACGAAATGAAGCCTTGTAACGCATTCTGCCGATCCCGCGTTCTAGAGTCCGCAAACGTTGACATGTTCGTTCGGATAAATAAGTCAAACAAGCTTCAGAACGCGACGTAAGAGCAAAATCTCGGCCAGGCACAATCAAAACAGAGATTAATGATATCGAACAACATGAAGTGCCAATATATTAAGTCGTGGCGACTCATTTGCAAATTGGAATGGCATTATACATCTTGCTGGATCACAAAGATTGTGATCACCCTCTAGCGCATCATAATACTTACGCTCGACGAAAAGACGACGAAACGCGATGTCGGGCTGTATAAGAGCAGATTGCCTTACAAGTTGGGTGTAGAGATCTGGTGTCTTTGATGCGATGCGCAAAGGAGCCGGCACAATTTATTTTGATCCAGTGGAGTTCAGTCATTCTCTTAAGAGACGATAAATAATCTCTTCAAGTTGATCTTCGTTGAAATTTTTCAATCTGAATGAGTCTAGGGTTCGGGGGTTTTGCTTTTAAATTGATAAAACGTACTGTTTCCTAGTATACATGTAGACGCGGTGACTCATTCATATCTGGTCTTCATGAACACATTATGAAACACACGTATGAAGTGTCTTGCTCAGTTGAAAATTTGTATTAATCATAGTTTATACAAGAAATGACTTCTCAATTGTATTAAGCTAACAATAGACACTATACAGTATCAACTCTAATATACAATCTAATGATACGTGAAGAAAAGAAGTTAAGGATACATCATCTCAAAATCTTATGATCAGAAGTCAAAAGATCAAAAGATTCGGTCGGGGGATGTGACTCCTGATTCGAAGCCTTCGTCAACCCCAAACATCAAGAAATCGCTTCCTAACTTCGACTGTTGTGGAACTCGAACCCTCACTCATCAAATTGGAGCCACCATTCTAAACCAATGAGCCAATTGGGGTCGCGTCTATGAGCACGTCAGCGGTTGACCGCATCAGCAGGAACAACGGCCGCCGGAGCGGGAAATGCAGACGTCAGAGGCAACGAAGAGAGAGGAGGATGCGACGGCGTAATCGGATGAGTGCCTGGCGATGAGCCAGTTGAAGGTCTAAGGCCAGCGCAGGAGTCTGAGCAAGATAAGTCGACCGTAACCCGGCTGGATACTGCGTGTGGGTCCAGGATTCGAGCCAATTACAACGCAATTGGACTGATCGTTGGGAAATGGCGTTGAGAGCCACGACAGAGAATACTTCCTCTTTAGATGAGGGAAGTTTTGATGGCCGAGAATTTAGTCAATTTATAAAAGGGTGTCACAGCGCGTCGCGCTTGTAATCTGCAAGCCGGAAACCGCACGCGAGACATGACAGTAACTTGCAAAAAGCGAGATGGCGCTTCACACACGCGTTGTGGCTCAACTGTCAGTTGTACAGCGAAGAATGTATTCGGTGCCGCTGTTCCCATCGCTCAAAGAGTTCCTCATCAGCTGCAGCGGTTTCACCAGGTGCGAACACCACAGGAATCGTCTAAATCGCTGGTACAGGAGCGCATTTTTTTGAGAGCGAAGTCGAGCGCGGTTTCTATCCATTGGGTTTACTTGTAGTACCAAGATGCGAGCTCGGAGAGTTTTTCGTTCATCAGGCTCAGCTTGTTTTGTAGTCGGGTGCCCAACCACGTAGACGACTAACGATCGAGTGATCGCGCCCTCCGCTTCTGTAGCGGGATCCGCCGTCAGAAGCCGTATTCCACATGAGGGTCATGGAGCGACCGTGGATGCGCGCGCATAGGATATGCCTTGCGAACAGCATCAAGCTGCTGCTTTTATTTCTCGTCGAGGCCATTGGTAACAATATCACTTCACCCGGAAGTCAAGAGTTCGCAATTCGCGCACACCATCCGCAAGCTCCCTCGAGGCTCACGACGCGCCGCTGCACCTCGCCCTCTTCGTATTCCTATCCTGGGAAGGAGTATCCGACTCGTAGTCGACTTCCTCCAAATCTTAGACGTGGTATTCCATCACCCGTGGCAAGCGCGGTGCACGGCCGGGAGTAGACGTTGCGTCTGTGCTTTTGGTCGTGCGACCCTGTCGTTGTCAATGCGGTGCGCAACTCGGTTACTGAGAGCTTGGGCTGCGTTTTTCTTGAAGCCGCGGACGTGTTGTCCGAAGTTGCAACGCGTGCAGGAGACCAAGAAGGACTCTTCCCGCGGGCGTTCTCGAAACCAGCGAGGCTGGGCTCTCGACATAGAGCGGATTGAGCAGAGGATCCGTGAAGTAGGTCCTGGTGATGTTGTGGTGTCTTAGACACGCGCGACTCGTTCGAGGTGACAGTCGAAGGCGAACTGTAGGGGCTCACAATCTTGATGGGGGGTTTCACGTGCTCTGGTATGGAAGGTGTGGGTCACACAATGTGGTCTGAACACACAATGTTGAAAATTCGCATAAACAAGAAGTCAGTACGTGGCTGAACTGCTTGTAGTTATCCATTTGATTGGGTATTACTATGTAGATAGAAAAAACATAGATCCAGATATATGCGGCTTTTTCGCAAACAAAACCGAGTGAAACAGTTTATGTTCTGAACCCAAGAGTTAAATCAGCCTGGGTTAAGGTTGAATTCACTCTTGGATTGAGATCCGCTACACTCGTTCTGGTTCTAAGTATAGAACGAAGGTCACCAAGCTTTCCTCTAAGCGAAAGAGCTATGTCATATGAACTAAGCGTGCCTAGTTTTCGTGAGGATAGTATCATGTCCCACCTTTTACACAGATAAAGTATTTGCGGAATGACTACGACTGCATCTAATTGAAACGGAGTTGCCGCGCATTTTGCTCAGCGGAAGCTTCGATACAAAGAGTATGTGCTCACAATCACCCAGAGATTGGCTTTGTACGCACCTAAGTGCGGATTTGAAAGCCCTTTACGATAGTAGTGGTCTATATTTGCTTTGCTATCTAAGAGTGACATACACCTACGAACTTCTTCTCAGACATATAGTAAGTATACATACACCTTGTATCTCATAATTAAACTGCCTTTATTGTTTGACGCAACGGACCTAGTTCCTTTACTGTATAAATACCGATATATCAGTATTTAGAAAGATTCACAGTTATACAAAAGTACAATTGCAATGTGATAGTCCGCAATCATATAGTACTTGCTATGCAAAAGCTGAATTCTTACTAATTACCGGTATGTACCGAATGTGCGTGAGAAACTGCATTTCGTCATCTATGTATAAATCAAGATCACCTTCAAGGGGAAATGCAACTTTTAAACAGTCTATTTAATTAAAGCGGAAAGCTTTCGTGTCGTGGCTTCAGGAGCCTGTAAGCACGTATAGGTTTCGCAAGAATTTCATTTCTGGTGCTTGTGTGGACAAGAAAATAGTGTATTGAAGGATTTCCTGCATAATTCAAGAGTGAAGTAGAACGTATTGCGTTGTCATGAGCTCCGCTGCGGCCTCGAGCGCTTCGACCGAGAGCGATGTGGAGCTAATGCGTACAATTTTGGGCGAACATGTACCACAGAGCGTCATCTTAACGTGTCTGAATGCTTGTGCATTCGACGTCAGTGCTGCTTTGAATTGGTACTTTGCTGAGGTTGCGTCGTCTCCTACTAGTGCTTCTTCTTCCTCGGCTCCAGGGCAGCCATTGATACAGGGCGAGGCAACGCTCTCCTCTACTGTTCCCAGTATCCAGTCAGGTTTCAGTCTCACACTACATCCACGCGCATGGCAGGGAATGGTGAGCAAGTCGGAGGCCTATTACGCCACACTCACACGGGGAGATCCAGCTTACGATCAGCTTACACCCAGTAATGACAAATTCTTAACTATTCGTTTACGTAAACGTGGCTGGCGTACTGGAACTTATTTGGGGGTCCCATCGCCAGCCACTCAGAGACCCTTTTTCGCTAACGGAGATGTTGTGACGCTTGAATGCAATGGATTGTGGTTAAAAGCCAGCTCTCTTAATAAAATATTGCAATGGAAAGCGCCATCTGAAGACGACCGCAATAAATTTGTAATTCGCGGTCTGCCATTGGGAAAGAATTTAGCCCCCGGGGACTATTTCTTTCTTACGAGCTACAAGTGGAAGGATAAGGAAATAGTGCGCAAAGACGAGCGTCCTGTTGGTATTAGCAGCTACAATACGAATGTACATCGTTGTTTTTTGGGACTTGATCGTATCAAAACGTAAGTGCTTTAATATTTAAAGTTTGCTTAGTATGACCTCTATCTTTGTTGCTGCTTTCAGGGCAAATCAGCGCTTGTATCTATATGCAAAGCTGACGCAGAACGCCTTAAAGAGCTTGCCAAGATTCGACTACCCAGTTGGCTCTAAAAATGTTACGATTAACATAATGGGGGCGCCTGAGCCGTCTGGAAGTACCATTTTACCAGAACCTCCCCTTTCGGTGCGTTGCTGTCTTTATTATGAACAAACCTTAAGCTTAAGACGTTTTTTTGCCATTTTGATCTTTACCTGTGTTGTAGCGTCGAAAAGACTCAATTTCTGATGAGATTCAGATGATGCAGGTCAAAATTGAGCAAATGGAAATCATTATTGGCAAAGATGTGTCGCGCGATCGTCTCATCTATTTCCTAGATGGTGCGGGCGGAGACGTGCAGGTTGCACTAGAGCATTATTTCATGAGCGTGTCGGAAGAAACAGGACCTGAAATTACATCAGCCGTCACATCCCCTGTTTCGCCCTCATCAGCACAGGATCGGATGATGAAATCAGCAGCGGGTTTTGAGGATGCTCAGGCTCGTGTACATGCGGAAGCCAAAGCAAACCACAACTCGCGACCGCTTAGCCAGCTCATCTTAGGTATCCCATCCATATCGGATTCATTTTCCTCACCAAGCGTGAAGCCAATGACAATTCCACCTTGTGATGCCGTGTCAACACCTAATCGTGACATTCCGCTCACAGTTTTGGTTGACGCTACAAGTACTTTTGTTGGTGAACCTTTACCTGACATGTCCCCTTCTGTGCCCTCTCCGAGTTCTTCTCCTGCAACTTCTTTCTTTGATAATGACACTACTGTTGCCTCAATGTCTGCTCTTGGTGGGCGTCAAATTACCGAAGATAAAGAGTGCGTGGTGGCAATGGACTCTACAAATTATCAAGAGAAACAGCAAATGGATAATTTGGAGCAACAAGTAAACCAAGCAAAGCATCAAGTAAGTACTTCAAGGACCGATACAGAAGGGGGTAGTAGACGGGCTGAGGCGCTCACTATTCAAGATTTTGAGATGCTCAGTGTGCTTGGCAAAGGCAGTTTTGGTGCTGTAATGTTAGTGCGGTTCAAGAAGGATGGGCGAGTGTTTGCTCTTAAAATTATAAAAAAGAACAATATGGATCAGGCAGACGTACAAAATGCTATTGAAGAGCGACAAATTCTGCAACGAATTGATCATCCATACATTTGTGGGCTAATTTTTGCTTTTCAAACAAAGGAACGATTGTATCTCGGCATGAAGTACTACGCAGCTGGAGATTTGTTTTATCACTTGAATGTGAAAGGCCGACTAAGTGTACAGGACGCCAAACTGTATGGGGCAGAACTTGTGTTGGCCATTTCATATTTGCATGAACTAAACATACTTTATCGCGATCTCAAGCCTTCAAATGTTATGATTGATTCCGAAGGTCACATTGGCGTTGTCGACTTCGGCCTTTCCAAGCAGTATATATATGAAAGCAACTTCGGTGTGAAGACCTTGTCGGGTACAGCAGAGTATGTGGCCCCAGAAGCTCTTGCACAATCTGCTGATGGAACACGAAACTACGGCAAAGCATACGACTGGTGGAGCCTTGGTGTTGTAATTGTACGTGACTGTTCTTTGTACCTCATCTTGCTGTCAATTCTAATTTCTTAATTTTCATGCAGTATGAAATGCTTGTGGGCGAATCACCTTTTTACGACGAGAATGAGCATACGATGTTGAGTCGAATAGCGTACTCAGACGTCGTCTTTCCAACAGACTTTCCTGAAGACGCATACGACTTGGTCAAAGGTTTGCTGTGTAAAGACCCCAGTAAGCGGCTTGGATCGGATTCCCTAGGCGGAGTAGATGCTATCAAGCAGTGCCAATTCTTCGAGCTTATTGATTGGAATAAATTATTGAAACGAGAAGTAAAGGCTCATTGGACGCCAAAACTTAGTGGAGAGATTGATACAAGATACGTGGATCCAGAATTTATTGACGAAGGTCCACCTTCAGCTGCCTACGACCCAAGTGCTGATGCAGGCACGACGCCTAGCAAACGCTTCAGTCAATTTTCGTTTAATTACAATCTCGCATGAGATGCCACTCGAAACGGAATACACTGAAAGATGTTACGCAACCCTTATTTTGGTCTCGTGTTCAGGCATTCAGATTTCATGGGCTTATTCATGAGCGGCTGCTAGACCTTTTAAGTAACCTTTCATGATGGCGTTGATGACGCGAAAATTATGCAAATCGTGCCTTTTAGCTCTGGCAGATCTACGATAGTTTTGCGCATCGAATTCTCGACCTATTTGGCTTGAATACGGCGTAACAAAAGTCCGGTTATGGTGTAGATTTTCGTATGCTTGCTAGAGTCAAGTCCTGGATACTTGGTTCTCCACGAATGGTAGCTATTCTATCAATCATAACTTCACACAGCTTTTGAAGCTACTCTATGGTGATGTAAGCGGCGATTGCTGTTGCTACAATCATCAGGCCGGCAGAAATGACCTGCAGTAAGCCAAATGCCTACGGTGTCTCGTTAATTGTTAAAGAGGAGGCGGAACATATATAAGCGGCGTTGCACTTGAAGCACGGAATAGCAGTTTGGCGGCGCAGCGACGAATGCCAACGGGTCGTTTAGTCTGATATTTCAAATAGCATGGTGCTAATCAAGCCGAACATTGGGTAGAACCTCGAATTTCGGAAAACCTCTAGACTGTGATGCAGATGCCGTGCCGCATCTTACCATTAAATATATAAAGGTTTAGAAAACATATCCAGAACATATCTATTTCTGCAGTTTGATCAAGACACTATCAACATTCCCATTTCCAGATTAGCCCTGTGAATCCGAAGTCAAATTGTACTTCTTCCCTGTGACGAAATTTTAGAGAATTAGGTCTTATGACTTGCTTCTCTCACTCATGTCGTTCCAGCGCCGTCCTTCTGACGGCGTCCAAGTATCGTTGGAGTGCATCTCAGATGCACCGTGATAGTACTCTATCTTCTCTCAGAGGGAAATTGTTGTATAAATTAATCGACCCAATTCGCTGTCTCTTCTTTCTCGTTCGAGTGATGAAGTGTGGGCCTCATTCATTGTGGTATGTGTGCTACCCGTCGGCCGTTGGTTCTCAGCGGTATCCTCGATGGGTCTCCCACTTCGGAGCTCAGATGGGCCAATAGTAATAGTCCAGATTCATAGTACCCTAGTGGCGCACTCACCGCCCTTGTGTCTCCATATGCTGGCACATTCTCCTTTATTAAGTGTTTGGTCAGCTTCCTTAGCATTATTAGTCCGTTGCCATACGTCGTGATAGTTGACATTTGATTTACATCATGACGAAATCCGAACACTGCTCATATTGCCGTCGTGCGGAATGGGCTCAGTGAAAAGTCTGCTTATTCTCTACGCATGGAGTGCGCGAAATGCGTCAAGTATAGAAGCTTGAGTGTCACAAGAATTTCACAATCAGAATATATCGTCCTCATTATTAAACAACTTCACCGTTGAACTCCGAAAAACATTGCACACTTCTTCTGTTACTTCAAATTTTCGGCAGACGACATCTTGTGTAAAACGCTGCATGATGGGGCGTGTTGCAGAACTGCTTTTAGCGTCGATGAGGTCGAAAGCATCGAGAACTCTCTTGCGCAATCTGGAGCTACAGCTGAGCTGTGAGCAGCGCGGCCGAGCGCTCTAGCGGCCTAATTTGAATCTTTAGCGAGCTAGAGAGAATACCAACTAGAGCGAAGTAGCAAGGCTGTTCTGAATGCTCAATTATTGGGCGGACAATGGCTATAGCCTCTGCAAGATGTTATTTGCAATGAAGGCATAAAGTCACAACATAAACAACTATTGCTGAGCGACTTAGGAGTTTTGCTGCTATACATGTCGCTCAATGTAATGAGTCTGAGTAGTTCTCTCATCATTGCGTCAATAATAAAAAACTCGAACTGTCTGTGAATGATAAGCTTGCATTATTGTTCTTTACTGAAGGATAACGGACATTCTTTGGAGGTATCTCCAATCGGATTTTCGGATAATATTTACTCATGTATGAAATTACCATTTGATATGCATACCGACGTCCAAATGTCTTAAGGACCTCCCAAAATGCAAATCGACCCCAGCTTTTCGTGTGCGAACGTACAAACCACAGTATTGGTATGATGGAAGACGTCCGTGGAACATGTAGGCTTTCAATCTCACGCCAAGCAATGCAGATAGTTTTATGACTCGATATCAAGAAACATATATTATTTTGACTAATTACACTCAAATTTAATCATGAAATTGCAGAGCAAACCGATAATTAGTTACTCGGTACTCTCTCGGTTTCGCTTATTGGTGGAGCTCAAGAACTTACCTCTGTGCATTTGCTAACGCAAACTCTTTAAGAAAATCCCTATGCAAAGTGCACAGCAACTTGTTGCACTTCGTCAATTCTGATGATCGTGTCGTAAGAAGTCTGAAATAGCTGTAAGTACGGAACACAAGTTGTTCGATAATCTATCCTCGGGATGCCTGGAAACGCTTAGTAAACTTGTGTCTCCAGCGGCAGCACAATTGGTTTCGTTTACTGCTATAAGAAAGAGCTGACGAGAAAACTTCCTTAGCGCTCCAACCGAGAGTCGGTGAGACCTCAAATGCTAAATGTCCATCGTCCCGACGACATGGGCGGGAAAAGTTTCTCCCATTGGATGAGGGAGCAGAGTTGGCGTTGAAGTCGGCCATGCTCCAGAGGAGCTTAAGGGCTAAATTACTAAATCTTTTTCCTGTTTGTCTGCAGTACTGAAAGCAGGTCGTTAAGCATCTTTGAGTTTGCAATTACCCTTGATCTTGATGATGAGCTTTTTGCCATCGAAAGAAGCACTCGCTCAATTTTTGCTCCCGCACCTTCCTTTCGAACCGAACTATTGTCAGCAACTGAGAGTGCGCCTTATCTATGGATCTTCTACGTAGCGATTTCGCCCTTTATTCAATAAAGGTAATGAGTTGATTGCCGACTTTCTGGGATCTATAAAGCCACAACAATCGCAGCACTGTCTTTCAAATAGTCATCAAAAGATAGATAATCAGCTTGATTTCTTTCACCTAACACACATGGCCATCGTATTTAACCCAGTGTTTTTTTTTCATTTGAGCTGATCTAATACCGCTTTGCTTCGTTCCCCAGTTTCCTACAGTTCGTGCACTGACATACTTGCGCTCAGCGCTAGATGCGTTTGCTGTTTTTTAATTAGTATCACTAACAACTTTGGTATCTACCGCGTGACGTGCACTTCGTGTGCACCTTAACATCATCCTACCCTTTTGTTTTTTCGTCGCTAATAAAAAAGAAATAGGTTTACAAATCAGTAGCACGAAGTTGATAACGTTAAAGGCTTCGTAACGTCTTCATGTTCCAACCTGGCGCAATTGTTTAAAAACTTTCACCAATGTAAACAACTTTGCTGCAGGGATAGAAGAAGTTGCGTTTAAGATATCTCATGCTGTTCTGGAACCCATTGTATGTATCGTAAAACGAGTTTTCGCAGTTCACACTTCGTCGCATACTCCACTTCATGGTGTTTTTCATGTTCATTTCAAAATCACTAAGCCGAATGCGACGCTGCTCGAAGTTATTCAAGGCAAGAATGTTGGCTACGTCGGAAGGATCCTAAAATTAACAGCGTTCCGTGATGCCTTGATAAGGAACACTACGAATAAAGCTAATTTATGTAGCATAGTTGTCGATGAAAATTTGTCAGTCAAATTCTTGGCCAAGACGTCATGCACGGAAGTCATTGTTTGTTGGACTCATTACGTAGCAACGATGGAGCGAGAGGTGAAAGAAGAGTTGCGCAAGAAATCGAGCGATGAATGTCGGAAGTAGAAGGAAAACTGTAAAGTGATCGCTTAGCTCGACGAATCCATTATCTTTGCGATCTATCCGTCTAAACATGTCAGGTCATTGAATGACGTCATGGATTTACACGTAGACAAGGTCGTATTGACAACACTTCCGGAAATTGAAGGCAGTCTAGCCTTCTTTGATTTTCTGGATGAGGTTGAGCTTCTCGTGAGACTGGGCATAAAACAGTTCTGGATCTTGTAGTTTTGCCATATGCGACACGGCAAACCGCGATAAGCGGCGATACCTGCGCGGCAGGGGGAGAGCGTAACCAAAAGAGAAAGCTGTGGGCAAAGTTGTGACGGTAGCAAGAGCGGTAGAGAAATAAATGAATTTTCGGGCCCACTGTAATTTTTTCTAGCAGATTGAAAATGAAAACGTTTGATTCTGATCCAGTGATGCTGTAACTGCAAAAGATTTTTTTGCTTCTTGTTGAGCCTTCCCTGTAGCTTTCGTGCGGCATACGCCACAGAGCCATAGAACATGTTAAATCTATCGTCCGTTTGGGTTAAAAACTCAACGTCATGCACCAGCGTGATTTGTGTAACATTTCTTAACTCATGACAGGCTTAAGAACAAAGTAGGCGCAGGCGTTCTTTGCAAATCTGATAGCCACATACTTCGTGTATGATGCGGCATCTTGAAAGATATGAAAGCATCACTCGACCAGCGATTGGACTGCTCTAAATCCTATCGACGCTTCGACTCAAGTCGCGTAGCGCTCTAAGTGGCTTGCGAAGCGCTCTGTCACCAATCTGTGTCGCAT
Organism: Plasmopara halstedii; assembly: GCF_900000015.1. Classification (NCBI taxonomy): domain Eukaryota; phylum Oomycota; class Peronosporomycetes; order Peronosporales; family Peronosporaceae; genus Plasmopara; species Plasmopara halstedii. The sequence continues at coordinate 273,847 of NW_020188505.1, forward strand.
CTACTTCGACACCAAAGCGTGTTCACCGGGCCGTTTCATTGGAAGATCCGGCATTAGTATATCTCGATTCTGCAATCACTTAAGGACTCCGAGTACTTTTTGCATTAGTACCGCATTGAGCACAAGGTCTGGCTTTGCTCCAGCAGCTTCGCGCTTGAGGGCGCTGTAAATTTTACTGACATCTATTTGACTACCTGAAGGTTAAGTCTGCGATCAAGAGTGAAACCGAGATCGTCCGGGCCAGGTACGTCCTGCAAAACCCTCTGGTAAATCTAAGACACGTCGAAGTTGAACATCAAGTTGTATTTACGATATATACAGAGGAAGTTCCAACAGCAGCATTTGGAGCCGTTTAATCAGCCCGTGTTGCGCTGGACCAAAACGTCGTACAGTATCTCGTATCGTCGAGCTTAACGACCGTGGTTCTTCGACGACGCGATGCATAGCTACATGAAAACGTTGCAGAGGTCAAACCAGTGCATCACTGCGTTTGATTTTCAAGCACTAACCTTAAATGTTTATTTAAGCACTTCTTTTGGCCGATGAAAAGACATCTGCAATGCGTCTTGAACTAGGGAACCGTAAAACCTAGTGGAGAATTTTAACATGCCCATAGTTGATTTGCTGCGATTCATCGAAGACTGGGTCTCCGATATAGGTTCCGCTGGCGGTCTGAGTAGTATTCCGACACCCCGGACAACGTTACACCGCGTTATTTTCTAAATTGGGTCTCGCATTTTGATTCAGTCTCGGCTTGCGAGATGCTTGACGCAGCGCTGATAACAGCAGACTAGCTGCGCGTCCGGCTCGGTAAGAGAATGTCATTTCCGGCCTTGGACGGCCTGACCGCTAGGCTCAATCAATCAGCTGAAGAGTACCTGGACATCGTCTTCAGTAGTCGACTTTGACGCGGCGAACTCCTAGCATCTCAGCGCAAGTTGGCGATCGATTTGCCACAAAAAAGCTCCATGTGCTAAGCCAGACTTATCACTCTCTTGATAGTCAAAGTCAAAATTGTTAATGTATGGGCTGCAAATCATACCTCTCATCTTGATTTATTCATAATAGACTTGTTTCATCATGGTCCGCTCGTTTCAGCATGCTTGCTTCCTTGTCTACCTGCAAGAATTCGTCACGAGCAGCGACGAGAGGCGCTTAAAATGTTCGTGGACTTCGAGAAGGCCTTTGATCGCATCAATAAAGTAGAAATATTCCAACCCCTGGTGTGCATTGGCTTCGGAAAAATATTAGCCGCGTGGATCCAGTAAGTAATCTTCAAGCAAGGAGCACATTTAATGGTCAGTGGTAACACCAACTGGCACTGCATCCCACACCTGGCGCAAAGCAAGGCGATTCATTGTCTGTGCTACGCTTGGTTGTTTTGTTATAGCCACAAGAAAAGCCGCAGCAAATTCACGACGAGCATAACGAGCATTTGGGCGCTAACCACACAACAACACTCCTCCACTTGCCAGTTCAATAGCAAATTTGCAGGCATATCTTACTTGTACTGTGGCTGAGTATTATGGATCAAAGACTTCCCTTTCTGTGTCGCTGCAGCTGGTGCTCAATCAGAATGAGTAATTTTCTCATCTTTCTGGAAACAAGTGCTCCGTCGCAACAAAATTGTCAAGTACTTGGGCATCCCATTTGCTTAGCTCCAGCCGACAACGCAATCATAAATTACTTGGTTCATTACTAAATGTTCGGTGACAAGACGTAGTCCCGACACGCGTGCACACTTCGTGGTTAGCTTTTTGTTGCGCAATCGATGGATCTCTCGATTCTACGGCACTACACACAGCATATTTCGACCATACAGGCAGTTGTGCGACACTGACACTCAATGGTGAACCGGGTTTTTTTTTCTGAGGTACAAGCACAACCGAAACGCACGCACATCTCTTCGGTGCGAGCTCGTATATCACCAACAACGCAACGAAGGGCTTAGCATCCTGAGTCCAGTTGCGCACACCAAGCATACAATTTCTTCGAATTATGTGTGTGACAAATGCGACGAGAGTGCGCTTTATACCGCGGTGAGCGCTGAGCCATGCTGCTTCATTTAAGCAGCAAGCTGAATTCTCCTACGATCTCTCAACTTTAACACGCTAGATTGAATAAGTGACATCAAGCTTCGACATCGTAGAGAGACGACGAAGATTTGGTCGTACAAGACCCACTGAAGGATTACGTAGCAACTCTCTACTTAAAGAGATAGCGCCGCGTATAGCTGTCAGAAGCCGATCTTTTTCTACGCCGACGCTCAGCTGCATTGCGAGCAAGCTTATAATGGCAAGCATTGCGCGGTGTGGCAACGCTACATTGGCACGGTGACTACGTCGCATGAATTCTTTCTTCTGCATGTGTCGCCAGTCTTTAAATTGCACTTTCTGTCTGACGTAAAGGGGTTGAGGGGTGGGTGAGGTATTTTGTAACAGGGTTAAATGTACCCTTGTATGAAAGTGGTTCGCACAAGATGGTGTGACATACATAGGTGTGAATAGCACAAGTTGGTGTAATCACACATGGTGTGGCCACACCGTACAGAAGACACCATCTGGCAGGGTTTTAGGTTTCACTATATTACTTAGGTATTACTATATCAATAAAGAAAACCTAACGTTTTAGCTTTTGGAGGTCACTTAATCTAGTTGATGGGCTTGCAGCTCATCATTTCAAGGCGTGCAGTACAACCAAAACAATCAAATACAGTTTCAATTTTAAACAGAAGAGTTTATTTACGTTGGATAAGATCTTAACTACTCTTTGTGCCAGCGGATTGCATTCCGCTGTACTCGTACTAGTTTTTGTAAAGAACATTAGGTCGGTGAGCTTAGCTTAGCTTCCTCTAAGCAAAAATATACGGCAGTCCCGCTGCACTTGGTAGCACTCGTTGTCAATCTACTCCTGAGTTGATACAACTGATCCTCTGTGAGGATGAAGCAATACTCCTTTTTGCCCCAGTGGCATGCAGGACGGGCATAATAAGCTGATGTTCCTGCTGGGCCCTGAGGGCGTCAAACATCTTGTTTCGCAAGGGCCCAAAGCGATAAACGCGTGTCTATAGGCGTTTTCGAGTTATGAAAATGCTCTGATAGAGACTGCGTCCATGACGCCATCGTCGACGACGGATGACTCCTCCCGGCCAAGGCCGCTTATGGTGATCGCTAAGGCTTTTGAGGATAAGGATGGAGAATTATTTTCAATAAAAAAAATGAAAAATCAAAATCACCTGCTCTGGGTAAGAGAGGTCAAGATGGCTATGGCGACTGCCAAAATCCAGAACAAGCAACAGCGCGTGGCGCTAGTTATCCCCGAGCTCCGGGGCCGAGCGTGAGAATGGGCAATGACGTGCGGGGCTTCGATTGTAGCTGGGTTCCCCTCATGGAAGTAGATGAAGCGTCAGTTTCTGCAAATGTTCTCGCCATCTAACCAGGCATATTGCGTGCGATCGCGTTTCCTTGCTGCCCGACAGGGCAAGAAGGAATTGGTGGACTCTCTCCTAGGGTTAATAACTCTCATTGCGTAAGAGTTGAGTACTCTCATTGTCGGGATGGCAGCCGATCCTCTCCCCGAGGCGGCCGCACTGACCGTCTTTATTGAAAGCCTCCGCACTGGCGTGACCAGAATGGAAGTTTTATGTGTGCATCCGTCTTATTTTTAGAAACGGTGAATGTGGCATTGAATGCCGAATTCATCTTTAAATCGGCGCGACTTGGTTAGAAGGCGCACCCTTAGAGATCGTCGAGCCAATGCATCTCAGCTATGCTGAGAAAAAGGAGGGAGAGCTCCGAGCTGCCGAGCAGCGTGTAAATACCCGACGGTATGTTGTCTATAGAGAAACCCGTCATCTTTGGATTGGCTTCCAAAAAAAATGTTGTGCCTCATCGAGGTAGAGGGCACCAGAACCCAGCCCAAAAGATCTACGTACAGAACTTGTGTGAAAGTCGCGCTTACTGTTCGTGAAAGCGCCTATGAAGAGTAATGAGAATCCATGGAACATCTTGCTCGATTCCGGGGCGTCGGGCAATTATGCTCGACGCTACACGATTGAAAGAAGTCAGCTGTATGCTGAAGCGCTAAAAGCACGGTTGAGTGACACCGTCACTGTTCGCTTAGCGATGGGGACTTGTGTCACTGTGTCGAGGGTCCCTGTGGATCTCGGTGTAGAATTTCTAGGCTTCGATAGCGTGGAACGCTGCTTAGTCTTGGATGCAAGGTATGACCTTATTGTTGGTATGGCAATTTTGAAACACTAAGCCATGGATTGATTGGAGGTGGATACCTTGGGCATGTCTCCCGGTGGAGCTTTGGTGAGTCATGACCCACCACTACTAGGAAGCAGAAACGCTGTTGACATGGGCTCTGGACCGGGACGGTCAATGCGCTGGATATCGGAGTATTCGATTTGTCAAACACCAAAGATGTTTTGGACAGGAGTCCCGCGCAGGGCTCGCGGGCTGAGCGTGGACTGGAACAAAACCCACTGAGCGCTACTCATGTATTGGTGCGGTCGCTGCATGCCGAGAGCGGCATGGTTGGCCAAGGGCCGTGGTATCGAGGGCGAGGTCCCAGTGATGCACGCGGAGTGGCACGTAACCCACCGATCACTGCTCACGTTATGAAGTAGTTGCTTGACGCCAAGAGTGGCAAGGTCGCACGAGGTCCGATGCATCGAGGGCGAGACCCTAGTTATGCACATGGAAGGCACGTAGTCCACAACGCACTGCTCACGTTTCGAGCAGTTACTGCATGTCAACAGTGGCATGGTCTGACGAGGTGCAAGGCATCCTGGGCAAGACCCTTCAAATGTGCGTGATGTGGCTCGTTATCCACTGGGGTTTTGTCGGATGTGGTTAATAACATCAAGGCTCAGATGGAGCAGGGAGTGGGGACACTGGACGACGCCGAGTGCGTGTTTCCACTGGTCTTGATGAGACGTAACGCCTCTATAGAGATGAGACGGCAACACCGTATGATATCTGCAAATCGCAGGGCGTCCCCTGACGCTGAGTGTGTCTACCGTAGACGATTGTGCGCAGCTGTATACCCTTGTCAGCGATATGACGGGAGAGGAAGACGGCGACGTCACCCTCAATGCTATTCCGATGGTGGATGCTCTTCTTGAGCTGGACAAGATGTCTTTCGAAGGGTTTTACCGGTGCCTTAAAGGCAGGCAATTTAGCCGAGGTGGTCATTATAAGACCGAACGAGGAATCGTCGCTTCTGGATGAAGCTGTGCTGGAGAAAACGAAGAGCGTGCTGAACGCACGAAGTCGATCGTCGATCCTATAGAATCTCTCGAATTGGTATTATCCTTTGGTATAGAGATTTCAAGAAGTCGTCTCCAAAGACCCGCCTTCGGCCGGACCGAGGTGTGCGTCATGAGATTGACCTGGTTCCGGGAGCCAAATACTGCGTAACGCGCCAATGGCCCCTTCCCAAGGAGCAGTGTGACATAATTAACGCCTTTTTTTGTGCGAAGCACGATGCAAGTATGGTGCGTAAAACAAGTCTCTCCATGCGACACGCACGTTTTGAGTCCGGAAGCCGAACTGCAAATGGCGTATCTCTCACGCTTACAATAAGCTAAACGGCCGGCACAGACGCCGAATCCCGTATAGAGTGTTTTCCGGATCAATATGTTGGCTGTACAAAGTACAGCGCATTCGACTTGGTCGATAGTTATTACCAATTGCTCATGAGTGCGAGCGATATTACGCTGACAGTGGTGAGTACTCCAAGCGGGATGCTCTGGGAGCGGTTGGTGATGACACAAGCGCTGTCAAATGCACCGACAACATTTTATCGCCTTCTGACCTAACTGCTCAGGCTCGGCTGGGCGTATGAACAAACATACGCCGTCGACATCTTCGTCCAGAGTCATGCGGGGAGGACAGAGCTGGCCAGTTTACCGGGTGTTGACGGTTCATGAGAATGAAGTTTGTGTATGGTCTGCCGAAGAAATACGCGGGCAACACGGGTGTGGTGGTCTTTGGGTACGGTGAGAGCAAACTGGTTAGTTTTGCGGACACCCTCGACGTTGTGGGTACAGCAACGCTCTTTGTCGATCGTGTCTTTTGACAACATGGACTCCCGGGGTCAATTGTCTCTCACAGAGACCGGCGCTCACTGGGAAGTTTTAGTCTACTATCTTCAGGGTGCTGGCTTTCAAATTTGTTTTTAAAATTAAAATATGGCACCAAGTAGACTATGTCAACAGCGTACATCCGCACACCGATGGTGAGACTAAGCGGGGGAATCACGTCGTTGAAGACGATCTTTGCAGCATGTGCGCTCAGACGCCGGAGCGCTGGAGCGCTATGTTGCCACTTGTAGAGTTGCTTTGAACAATGCAGTGCATTCATCTACCGGCTACACGACGTTGTACGCGAACTGGTTTGTTAATCCTCGCGTCCCGCTGAAGCCGCCATCCCATGGCTCAGGGCCTGGTGTAGGAGGAATAGCCGAACGGCTTGCTAATGACAGCCCCCTTACTGTCCGTAAAGAAGTCGATGATTGCCTTTCTACCAGACTGAGTGTCCTACGACACGTTCGCGATGCGATGGCTGAAAGCCAAGACATGCAGAAATAATATGCAGATGGAAGAAGCAGATGAAATTTGAGAAACTTTGAGGTCGAAGACCTGGTTTTATTGAATGCTAAACGCTTTCCTACACATGTTGTCTTTGCTGCCCTTAAGACAAGGCTCCGTCTACGGTTTATTGGACCTTTTCAGGTCGTAGCCAAGCGAAGCCTTGTGTTAACGGTGAACCTTCCGAGAAGGTTGCGCACCCACACGGCATTCTTTGTGGGCTTGTTGAAGCCGTACCAGAATCCGGCGCAAGTGAACGCGGATGTGAAGATCCACATTGTCTATTTGAGAGCGGCGCCCAAGTGCATGCGAAAAAAGAAGCTGTATGCTCATGCAGATAAGTACATTTTCGGCGCTGAAGAATCCCCCTTTCCAGGGTGCTCTCGTTGGAAGCGTGGCCTTCGAGCGGACCCTGCTAAGGTCAAGGCCATTGTGGACTGGCCGAACCAAAAGGACTTTCGAAAGTGGCTTGGCCTCGCCAACTACTTGCACAAGTATAGCCCAAATTATGCGGAAATTGCACGACCATTGTATAATCTCCTAAAGAAGGATAGGAATGGTGTTGGGACACCGAGCATCGGAAGGCCTTTGACAGGGTCAAAGACAGCCTCCTTCATGCACCAATACTGACGTTGGCAGACCCCGATCGTCTTGTCTGTGACGCTTCGAACTTTGCCATCGGCTGTGCACTGCTGCAAGCAGACACCGAGTGGGAAATCGTGTGATCGCACTCGAATCTCGCCAGCTTAAGGCTGCGAAGAGGAGCTACCGAGCCCACGACAAAAAATTGCTTGTGATGAAGTATGCATTAGTCAAGTTCAGGGAGCACCTGCTTGGCTCAAAGCCGTTTCTGATCTTCACAGGTCTTGCGTCGTTACGCACTGCGACTCTTTTTTCCTGAGGTCTCTGCTCGTTTAAGACAAAACTCAGTCCACGGTTTGTTGGAACTCTTTAGGTCGTAGCCAAGCGAAGCCTTGTGTATTTGCTGAACCTTTCTAGAAAGATGCGCACACACTCGGTATTTTTATGTGGGCTTGCTTAAGCCGTACCGGGATCCCGCGCAAGTGATTGCGGAAACGTTGGCGTCAGGGCGGCGCCCAAATGCGCTCGGCCACTTAGAAGATAAACCAGCAACTGTTTCTGAGCACGGAGTGCAACAATTCCCGTTTCCAACGGCGCAAGGCGATCCACCGTCGCACAAATTGACGTTTTCGTGTGCCGCTTCGAAAGAGCGCAATACTCACTGATGCGGTGCACAAAGTGCTCCAGCCTATGAAGTCTTCCGCAGAGCGGTAGGCGACCTCGGAAAGATGCTCGGCAGAATGCCGATGACGACAAACTACGTCCTCTAACGCTCGAAGATCATCGTGAGTCACCGTCCACTGCCGACTCTTCTCAATGAAAATGATAGCGTCCACTATCAAGTGGAACGCCTTGTGGGTCGACGTCATCGACAGGGTCCAACCCAATATCTTGTGAAGTGGCAGAGATACCCAAACGCCGAGGACTCGTGAGAGTTTGAGGTGCCACTTCAGCAAAAATGTCCAGACGTCGTAGACGATTACGATCAGAAGGATCGTAGCGCTTCGTGTCGTAGTGCGCATCGCGCTTCTCGGCAGTAGCCCGGGAAGTCGGAGGGCCATGAGCTGAGCTCAAGTTATGGCTTTGAGCTGACGGGTGAGTCTACGGTCGTAGACTCACCCGTGTGAAAAACAACAGAACTCGTGTGAGCGTTATGGAAAGTTCCATATGTCGCAGGGCGACAATACGCAAAAAATCAGCATTGCGCCTTGAGTTTGGCAAACTTAAATCTAAGATGGCGCTCAACGCGCACTGCCACTTCCTTGTAGCATCGCTGTAAGATAGATAGCGAAAAAAATTCCCGGTTCCGCTGGACCCATCGCTCAGAGAGCTCATCGTCATCTGCTGCGGTTTCTCCAGGGGCGAGCGCCACAGGAATTTATCAAATTGCGGGAACAGGAGCACCTCCTGTTTGAGCTCGAAGTCGAGCGCAGTGCCGAGCAATTGAGATCTCTTGGGGTACAAACAAAAAACGAGCTCGCGGAGCTTTCCGCTGATCAAGTTCAGCTTGTGAAGTGGCCGGAGGCCCGACTACATTCACACCTAACGATCGAGTGGTCGCGTCTTTCGCTTCAGTAGCGGGATCCGCCGAGCGGAAACTGTATCTCACATGAGGGTCTAGTTTGGAACGTGGATACCAGCGAAGAAGAGCCACGCTGTGGGTAGCCTCTAACTGCTGCTGCTGTATTTCGTTGAGGCGATTGTGACAATACCACTTTCCCCGGATTCCGACGGACACGGTGTCCGCGAGGTATGAGCTGGGCTCACGTCGCGCCGCTAACGCACCTCATCATCGTTATCTTCCCAAGCTGGTAAAGGAGTATCCAGCTTGTATTCGACTCCCTCCAACTCCTCGACGAGAAAATCCATCGCCCGGGACGGGCGCAGTGTGTCGCGCTCGGTTGCCGAGGGCTTGGGAAGTGCTACCCGTGAAGCCGCAAACGTTCTTTCTGGAGATGAGCAGAAGAAGAAAAAGGGCTTTGTCCGTGAGCGCGCCCTCGGAACCAGCTAGGCTCGGTGTTTTGCGGGTCATAAATACTGGGATCATTGAGCGGAGAATGTTGAAGATTGTTTCTAAAAACATAACGGTGTCTCAGACACGTGAGCCTTGTACGAGGCGTAAATTGTGGATATTCACGATTTTATGAGGGACAGTGTAACGGGATTACATGTACGTTTGTATTAAAGGGCGGATAGCAAGATGGTGTGACATACATAGGCGTGAATTACACAAGTTGGTGCAATCACACATGGTGTGGCTACACCGTAACAAGAAGCCACTACCCGGCAAGATTTTCATTTAATTTAGGTTTTACTATATTACTTAGGTAATACTATATTAATAAGGAAAAGCAGCGTATTAGTAATCTGCATTGCGACTGATACGTAAAGTTTTAGATATTGGCGGCTATGCCGCAACTTAAACTTTAAATACAGTCTTAACTTTGAATTTATTTACCTTAGCTTGGGTTTTATGTACTCTTGGAGGCAGCGGATTGCAATCTGCTATACTCATACTGGTTCCTGTAAAGAATGTAAGGTCGACGACGATAGCTTAGCTTCTTCCCAGCAAAGAGCTACGGCAACCCCGCTGCTGATTTTGTGTTGGAACCCATTGACTTCACTGTCGTGACCAACCACATCGCTTCGACCACAAGCCAGGGAGATGACGCAAATTGTGGAAATACTTGATATGTTACAGCTATCCTTGCTGATATTTTGGTCAAAGAGCATGCTCACAATCTTAGCTTAGCGTGTCATGTGTGCTTGCTTCCGACGATCCTGCAGTCAGCGCTTTGTCTTCGTGATGACGCTTAATTCTCCGGCAATCCGTATTCGATAAATGTACATTCGCAAAACGCCAGCGAGGGGCAGATCCAGCTGTGAGATTGCAGAAACTGCGAGAAAATTTGCGCAAACGTTATCGACTTTTAGATCAAACAGCATTTCGTCTTCTATCAGTTCGCATCGACGATGGAGAATTCTAGAATTCGTAAATGCATCAGCGATAGGAGCGATAAGCCGAACTGGATCTCTGACTGTACACTCACATTGTAGCTCAGCAATCGATGAGTCAGCTTATGTCTCTGTTCTTTGTTGCACGGCTAACATGCCGCAACATCACTCTGGTCAATAATATACGCGTGCGATTTGTGGGAAGCCTGTGAAATTGTTATCGAGCATGTTGAGTACATTCTGCACAGTAACAATTCACATTATCTAATCCAACCGCGACAGATGAGTGTTCGATGGAAGACAGCCGACAAGAGCAATCGCCAGTTCAGGTGGTCTTCACGACTTTGTTCCTTACATTTGGTACTCCGAACGGCGCTACAAAGTAAAGTTTAAGGCCTTCTCATGGTGAATAAAATTTGGCCTTAGTTACTTTGCTATAATTTTCACCGATTTCACCACCGTGCGGAAACTCGTGTAACAGATTTGATTTTGAACCATCAAAAGGTATCACTTTGACTTTTACTGAGGTAGTTTCCTAGCCACTCGTCACTTTAACATTTCATAGCTTCTTACAAAATAGCTCAAGCGATTGAAGCGACTCAAGATTTGGACTTAGCAGCTCCCTGTCAACCAGACCAGCTCACCCCAGGCCAATCTCGCCGATCGGAATTCAGGCTCTGATCTTAATCATCGCGTATTCCGGATCAACGACACTCAACCGACCTGGCCGCCCCGCGGTCAATTGATCGAAGACGGCAATGCACATACTGTAAAGAGGCTTGTCTGCTAACCTCAGCGCTATTTCATTCTTGATTTGACATCAAAACCATTCAGTACTGAAACCTACAATAGAGAAAAATCCTGTCTATCACATGTCATCTAGCTGGCTCTTGAACTACTCAGCTATCCAGCGCAGAGTACGCGACAGTAGGCAGTTTGGAATAGGACCCCGAGACGTGATCAACGACAACGTCCGGTTCACCAAACTTTTCACAAGATAACGAGATAGTGCGCTACTGCGTCAAAGATGCTTCCAAGTGCGGTGAGGGTCTTTACACCCAGACCTTGCGCAAGAACTTTGTTTGACAAGTTTTCCTCGCTCCCAAACAACGACGAATTCCGAATTCTCGTGCAGGGCGTCTAAAGCGTCGGTGCATTTGCTCAGCATGCATGCGTTTTGCTTTGCAATGCATGTGACTAAGGACGAGGGTATCAGTTTGCGCGAGGAAGGCGTGGCCTCTGGTATCGGAAACCAAAACCTGGCTTTTAAGTAATAATATTTGTCTGTGAGGTTAATAATATCCTAGATGACAATACGTGTTAAAATACGTACTAATGATGCTGAGCAAAACGAGTGAGTAGGGAACTCAATGGATTTCTGATAAGCCTTCTAAATGAGTTTTTCGGGTTTCTGCATAAATGTATACTTCACGAGGCTTGATTCCTGCCTCTTGAAAATCGACATGAAACTGGCTCAGTTGAAAGCTGCTACATTTTATATATTACTGTTTCACGGCTATACCTTCTCGGCCCTAAAGAAGATACTACAATGTTCCGCTGCGGTGTTGTTTCTTGATTACTATTGGACGAGTCGAAATCCAATATAAGCTGAGTTGAGTGAGTGTCTCATCTTTTCATTTTAAAGTGAATATCAGCTTATGCAGGAGCACAAGAAGATAGAAATTGTGATACCCGGTTTCTGCTGTATAATGGATGATATAATCTTGCTCATTGGTCTGATAAAGTAGCATTTATCCATTGATTATGGGCTTGGGTCCCGTCACGGTCGAATTGACGAGAAGTTGGGCTCACTTCTGTTGTCACGTCTGCTGACTTTTATATCGATTTTGTATCTTTAGATTCTTGGTTGGGTACTGTTGACGTTTACATATTCATAATTATTATGATAAAACCAAACTTTTAATTCACAGACAGAGCGAGGTCAGTATCATTGACTCGTATTAAAAAACACATCTGCAACGGTGATACTCCAGTCCTTAGTTAATAACCAAAACTTCGTCGTCGTCGTAACCAAATTCTTTCTTATACTGTGCAAAGATTCGCTCGATTTCAGCAACATACAGCGTGTGCACCGCGCCGATCTCGTCCTCGGAAGGATTGTCTGTCAACTTGGTCGGAATAGGCTTACCATAAACGACACCAAAGCGCTTTCCTTTTGGTGGTTGTTTAGGTATCCACATGAACCTACCCCAGAATATTATCATGGGAATCTTGAGCGTTTTGCGAAAAAAGTCAATGACACCTTGAGGAGGATTCCACATGCTGCCCAAACACAATACATTATGAGATCGTACGGCTATATATCAGCTTCTATTGTTTACTCACTTGTAAAGCCATTTCTCCCCGAAAACAAAGCTTGGCACCAATTCTGCGCCGTGGCGCATGGCTAGTTTAACAAATCCAAGTCGTTTCTTTAACACGAGTTCGTTCACCTTGGACTTGGGGTCAGTTTTAAAGATTTCAGGTACGCCTCCGGGGTATACGGCAACGCTGATGCCGCCGTTTAAGACCTTGTCAGCTGTAGAGCGCGAGGCATTGACGCCGCCAAGCCACAAGCACATTTCACGACCCAATGGAACGTAAAACATGGTTGATGCGCCCAAAACTGTTACAATTCGGGCCATGTCAGTCACAGTTTGTATTTACAATTATCATTTAGCAGAGAAAGTGTTTTACCCCGAGTTGGAATGCCCGGAAATACTTTTTCCCAGTTACCACCGTACGTGGAAACACGCGAAAGCACAATGATACCGTGAGGGTGGTAGCCAAAGATGTATTTTTTGCTGGGATCAAGCGCTTGCTCCCTGATGACTTTCGTGCCCAGAAATTTGGCGCTGAGTCCCCAGATGTGATGGGAACGGAATGATGGCCAGGGATTCCCCGTGGCAGTTTTTTGTGCACCGCTGAGAAACGATGGCAGGTAGAGTGCAACAAGTGCCACGGGGATGTAACCATATCCGATTGTATAAAGGTAGTAAAAGAGCACGAGGAAGGGCAGGGGCCAGAAATTGTAGTGGATGGTCACAAAGCCGAAGAGATCGGTCGCGAGGCCTTGAATCCACTTCGGCACCCTCGAGTCGTCGGCGAAAAAGCCAGGCGTCTCATATACAAACGGATTTTTTTCTTTTTCACTCACAGGTGAAGAATTGACGACATCATTGGGCTCCGCGACCTCGCACTCTTGTGCCGTCATGTTTAGAAGAAGATTAGATGAAGAGGAAGGTCTAAATTCTGACTTCTGTCGTCATCCCCCGTGATTTCATGACCAATGAGGAAGCGTTAAATGGCGTGTCAAATTTGAGATCGATTAAATCGGATCAAATATATCATCATACCAAATGCAAAAATGTACCTCGTTATTCCACTTTTTTGTGATTTGTGTATTGTTGACCCCAATGTGTCATAGATTGAAGTCAACGTAGGTTTCGATGTAAAAGTCAATTGTCGGGCACATCGTCAACCATTGGTAAGTGTTTGGATTAAGATATTAGGACATACTAGCTATTCTTGTAGTCAAATGGCGTTTAATACCTCGTCGCTCAGGACAATGATGTGTGTGGAACACAGCGATCTGGAACTGGAGCTTGTCTTGTCGCCTGGTATGCAGTCATTTTTACTCAGTAAATCGAGTCAATAAATCCAGCTCATACAAATGTACTTAGCTATGACTATCATCATATCACCTGGGTATGAGAGATAAGGTAAGCGAATTACTTGTTCAAAAGATAAAGCAGATTAGACAATAGTACCAGTGAAAACGAAGACAGATGGACCTTTAGCTATCCTTGTATCGCCGTCTTGCATCTTGTGCTCAGTTGAACAGAAACTAGAAACGCACACGTAGCATTTTAACGCCATCATTGCAAGTTTTTACGCAATAATATCGTGCCAAGACTCAACGTGCTTTGTCTTGCGCACCTCAACGATAAGTACATATATAGTTTTTATGTGTCAATCGGGGATCTTTGATTAGGCTTCTCACCATGGATTTCGAAGCCAAGCTGCGAACATTTTCACTTTCAAAGGATTTGACGCGTAAAGTACAAAATGCTCGTCTTTATCTTTGGCTAAAAACAGTTCAATATCCGGTGTGTTTATAAAATAACTTTAACGCCAAAATTAGTAAACTTTACTCCCAGTTGGCTGGTTGTCATGGCAAAGTCCCAGAAGAAGAGCCGCCGATATGACAAAGTAAATATAGTACTGGTCGACGTATTTCTTCTTGTGCTTACCTATGCGATTAATGGTTGATAGAAACAAACAACCAAAAATCGTAAAGCCACCACACTTCAGATTCGTGCGGCCAAGTCTCAGACCAACGCGATTTTCTCGTTGGCAGCGTCGTCCAATCCGAACCCCAAAAATATAGGTCCATTCAGTGACAGCCAGCGCATCTTGGTCGTAGGCGATGGAGATTTTTCTTTCTCTCTGTCCCTAGCTGTGTTTCTTGTATGTGCTAGCAATCATCGTTCGACAGTAATTTGTCAAGATTTATGTCACTGATGCTAACTGGGTGTTCGTCAGGGTGGGAAAAATCTTGTCGCCACGTGTTACGATTCAGAGCTGGAACTCAAGGACAAGTATCCGAATGCACTATTAAATTGTGATGCTCTTGATACGGCTGGTGTATGGGCAATAATGATCAAGCATTCGTATTGATGATCCTACTTTTGACTGTTTATCAATTTTGCAATTAGGCTGAAGTGCATTTTGATGTGGATGCGACAAATTTAAAGAAGGAAAAATGGTTGGATGAGGCACATCCTTTTCACATGATTGTGTTCAACTTCCCTCATCTTGGAGGTGGTACTGAAGAGGATGTGACCAACAACCAAAAGCTGTTGAAGAATTTTTTCTATGCAACGCGGGAATTCTTGCATCCTGATCGCGGGCATGTGCTAGTTTCGCTACGTAACACGCCGTTTTACAGGCGATGGAAAATTCAGGAACAGGCAGCAGCCAGTGGCTTTCAATTGAGACGGTATGTATGAGAAGCCGTCACGAAGGATTACATGAAGTCATTGCTTACGCGGTACACTATGCGGAACGAAACAGCACCGAGGCATTCAATGCAGACATCTATTCAGGTTATGAGGCGCAGCGTACACACCCAGCATCGTTTCGAGGAGAACCGCCCTCTACAGCAGGATCACACTACTATTTCTTCGCCCTAGACAAGAGCTATGACGAAGAAAATTCGAATCAGCAAGCTTATAAAAAACCAAAAGCAAACGATTTGTGCAATAGCAACGACATGAAAAAGGTATAATTTTCACCTTGATTCGAGCAGCTGACTAATCTGGTTATTATTACAGGAAATAGCAAAAATCAAACGAGGAGCATCCTCAGCGCCATCTTTGAGGCTAATCTGCCAGCCCTGTGGGCTCACATTTCGCGACACGAAGAAATATAACGGACATTTAAATTCTGCAAAGCACGCTAAGAAGGTCAAGGCGTTAAAAAAGAAATTTTAGCATTCTAATGTGTCGAAAGATTGTTTTCTACTTTTGTAATATATTGTTCGACGAAAAAAAGAACACGCAAGAAATATTTTTCAGCAAATTTGCAAAATGGTATCTTGATTTCTTATCAACTATCGAGATCAGGCAAACGGGCTACATTGATGCTGTGAATTGTTTTTAGTATCAAGCGATGTACCAGACGAAATTCTGCTTAATTCCACGTGGATCTTCAGCACCATAACAAAAACACTGTCACAACCCAAACTGGACTGATGCAATTTTCGTGTTAAGTTTCCAGAGGAAGATCGCTACGTTGGCCCCACTCCGACCACGATCCGTCATACACGGGAGCCCTACACAAGTGCAAACAATGATCGTTCATACAAATATAGCATGCGTCAATCTGGATACTCACTTGTCTAGCGGCTTGCCAATCAAGTGCAGTCCAAACGATAATACGCTTGCGGTCACTCCGGAGCCACAGCTACATGAAAATAGAAGCGTCAATCAAGGGATTACAATTAGTATATCAATATGTTACAAAAAGGTACCTCGTGATAATCGGGCTACTTTCGTCCGTCTTCACATCTGTAGACCATAGATCAGTAATTCCTTTATAAGTTGGTATACTCAATGGATGCACATACTTGCTTCAGCAAAGGCACGCTTAATATCATCCAGATCACGGAAAAGCTGTGCTTACATCATTCCGTCATGTTAGATACATGTTTTCATCATTTTCGTTTGCAACCCACCGAGAAGTCAGTTGGATTTAAAAGGGTGCTGAAAGGAACGTTGACGGACCCTGGGATGTGTCCACCACGCATTCCCGGACGCGGTTCCTAAAGCGACAATTGAATTAAGAATTGTTTATGATTCAGCTGTGAACGTACAGGCTCCTTTGCATAGAATCGTGCGGCTCCGCGAGCGTCGACAATCTGCGTGTCCGTATCAATCTTTTTCAGCACTTCTTCCCACGTTACCACAAGATCTTTATCAAGTTGAGCCTTGTAACGACTACCAGCGAGAACAGTTTGAGGCTCATCCGTCTCGATCTTTCGTTTTTCGCACTTCCACTTGGTGATACCACCTATTCAGAGAAAAACATCAGAAAACCTAGCCGTGCTTAATGTTCCATACAAGGCAGCTCACCGTTGAGTATGTGCACGCTGCTATGACCAAAGAACTTAAATGTCCACCAGCAACGCGCCGGGCTATTTAACACGCGCGTTTCAGATTTGTTCGATACATCAAATGGCTTTGACTTCCTACCTGAAACAGTGCTTGCCTCCATAAACAATCACCGTGTCATCGTTCTCCACACCAAGGTCCATCATAGCATCCTCAAATGTTTCCGCTAATGATAGTCGAGAGTTCAATTATTGTGTGTATATACCATAATGTCGCAATCACTCACGGTCTGGTAGCATGTGCGGCAATGTTGTCGACTTGTCGGAAATTTGCTCGATATCAAAAAATTGAGCACCTGGGAGTCGCTCTAGAAAAAACTCGCCCTTAGCGTCGCGGCTTTTGTCCAGGTACCAGGATGCGTCCAAAAAGCGCACACGTCGTTCATTACTCTGCCAAAGTTTCTCGGCTTGCTCCGACGATAACAGCGGCGATAATGAGTCAGTAATTCGAGAGGAGAATCGACGCATGCTATTGATGACGGGTATGCGGTTGGTATGGGCAATCATTGCCAAATCGAGTATCTAGCAATGTATCTTTGGATTGCGACGAACTTTATCGAGAAATACATCGATTTTAATACGTGATTAACAATCTCGAAGATAACAAATATATATCTTTTCAAGAAAAAAGCACGAGTCGGACAACCTTTTCAAATTTGTCGAGTACAGATTCTCACTAGGATTCCAAAGTTGGTGCCTACAGATATCAGCTTCGAGCGTTGACGTTGTGGCAAAGTCATGTAATGTCATCTAACACACATACAAAGATTCGATAGCGTGCGGTATATGTACATAGTCAAAACTCCTCCTCACACGGTTATACAGCTAGTGCAACTCCACCAGTTGCCGTAACTCAGCAATCTTGTGTTTATCCACCATTTGGTCAGAGGTTCGCGCACAAGAGCTCAGACTGCATATAGTAAGGCTTAATGATTTTACGAAACGCAAAGTCCTCATGATACTTGAGTCGGACAGCCAACTAACCATCATCTGCAAGGAAAGAGGCGACTGAGTCGCAGAGCAAAGTGATGCATGATCGCGAACGGCTTTTGGAACAGAGCAGGTAAACCCTGAACTTGACAAGTTCATCCTTCATCGCAAGTAATTCTATGTCGTGAATTGGGTTGTTCTTCTCTGCAGCCTTGAGCTGACGAGATTCGAACGCGATTACACGATCTTGCCCCTCGGCGTCTGCTTGCAGCAGTGCACAGCCGCTGGCAAAGTCCGAAGCGTCACAGACGTCACTGAAAGAACGATCAGGGCCTGGCAACGCCAGCATTGATGCATGCAGGAGGCTGCCATTGACCCGGTCAAAAGCATTTCGCCGCACAATATCCCAATACCATTCCGCATCCTTCTTAAGGAGATTAGACAATGGTCGTGTCTTTTCTGCGTAGTTCTCGCTGTACCTGTGCAAGCAGCTAGCGAAGCCAAGCCACTTGCGCACGTCCTTTTGATCCTTTGGAACCGACCAGTCTACAATGGCCTTGACCTTAGCGGCATCCGCTGGAAGGCTACGCCTCCCTATGAAGCACTCTAGAAAAGGGATTTCTTTAGCGCCGATTATACACTTATTGGCATTAGCATACAGCATATTCATGCGCATGCATTTGAGCCCCGCTCTCAATTGGACGATGTGGCTCACTACATCCGTCTTCCCGTGCCCCGAACGACTGTGGACGAAGATGTCGTCGAAGTATTCTGTGCATACGCCCGGTGTGGCCTGAACAACTGCGTCACAAGGTGATTGAATATTGTTGGTGCAATTGACAGTCTCAAAGGCATCTCCAGCCACTCTCAGAGCATCCCGACCGGATTACTCACCGCTGTCAGCAAAATTTCGCTCGCTCTCATGAGCAATTGGTAATAACCATCGACCAAGTCGAGCGCGCTGTACTTTGTGAAGCCATCCATATTATTCTAGAGAAGATCCTCGCTGTCTGTGTCGGAATGGTTGCAGCGTTTAGCTTATTGTAAGCGTGAACGATACGCCGCTTGCCGTTCGGCTTCCGGACACAAAACTTGGGGGGAGACTTACTCTCACGCACCATTCCTGCTTCGTGCTTCGCACGGAAAATGGCGTCACTGCTCCTTGAGTAGAGGTCATTCGCATATTGCGCAGTATTTGGTTTCAGAAACCAGGGCAATATCATGACGCACACCTGGGTCCGGAGGCAGGACCGACGACGGGTTTTTGGAGACTACATCTTGGAATTCCTTTACCAAAGAATAGTGCGGATCCGAGGGATTCTTGAGGATCGACGATCCACTTCGTGCGTTCAGCATCCTCTTGGTTTCCTCCAGGATGGCTTTATCCAGAAGCGACGACAAGTTGATCCTCTCGTTTAGTCTTACAATGACCACCTCGACTATTGACAACATCCGACGAAGAGCAGCTAGTTTCGCAGTATTCGTCCGAGGGATAACGTGCCACTCCACGCGTATCTGAAGGGTCTAGCCCAAGATGCCTCGGACGTCATCTAGCCATGTCACCCTTGGCATGCAGCAACTGCTTTGACCCTCGATGCCTCGGCCCTTGGACGACCATGCCACGCATGGCATGCAGCGACTACGTCAATACTTGAACAGCGCTCAGTGGTTTACGTGTCACTCCACGCTCAGCCCGCCAGCCACGCTCGGTACTCCTGTCCAATACACTTTTGGTGTTCGACAACGCGGATACTCCAATCTATAACACGTTGACCGTCCCGGCCCAGTGCCCGCGCCAATATTGCTTCTACTTCCTGGCAGAGGTGGGTTCATGATTGATCAAAGCTCCACCAGGAGACGTGCGCGTAGCGCCATAGGTCTTCGACCTTCAATCGATCCATGGTTCATGGTGTTCCAACCGTGCCATACCAACGGTGAGGTCATACCTTCAATCCAAGTCGGAGACTAAACATCGCGTTCCGCGCTATCAAAGTCTAGAAACTTGACACCGAGGTCAACAGTGACCCTCAGAACTGTGACACATGATCCCATCGTTAAGCGAACAGTGACGGCGCCTCAGCATACAGATGTTTCCGTCTATCGTAAAGCATCGAGCATAATTGCTCGATGCCCCGGAGTCGATCAGAATCTACCACTGCTTCTCAAAGCTCTTCACGGTCGCTTCCGCAGCCAGCAAGCCTGGCTTGTAAACACGTTTCGTTTTCAAGAGCACGGAACTCTAGTAGGCCCTGCTGCCCTCTAGCTCAACAGAACTCGGTTTTCCGCGCCTACTGGGTGTTGCCGTCTCCCCGCGACAAACTAGACTGGTGAAAAGCGGCACGTCGAAACAGTGAACCTTGACGTGCCTTGTGCAGGGGACAACCACGAAGGCGACGGGTGTCTCTACAGCCAAAACACCGTCGGGTGTTGGAACGATACCCGGAAGCTCGAAGCTCTTCCCCCGCTTTCTCAGTATAGCTGAGTGCCATTGGTCCAGGCCCGCTAGACGAGCTCTGAGGGTGTGCATTCCGACCAAAATGTGCCGACTTAAAGTTAGATCGGCATTGATGCCATATTCACCGCTTCTTCAATTAAGACGGATGCACGCGAAAAATTTCCATTTCTGGCAACGCCAGTGCGTGGGTACTCCGTACTCCCACTAGAGATGTTCATTGTGACCGCCTCGGGGAGCGGATCTGCTGCCATTCCCGTAATGAGAGCACGCATCTCTTGGCCAAAGTCCACCAATTCTTTCTTTCCATGTCGGGCGGCAATGAAACGCAATCGCACGCGATATGCCTGGTTAGGCGGCGAGAACACTCGTGACAGCTGCAGCTTCAGCTCCCTCAGGAGTGAAATGCCGCTTCAACCGAAGTACCGCAAGTTAATCCCCATTCTTGCACTAACCACCGAGACTGGAGATAGCTAGCGCCAAGCGGTGTTGCTCATTCTGGAGTTTTTCAGATGCCATAGCCATCTCGGCCTCTCTCATCCAGTGGGGGGGATTCTTTTCAATCTTACCTTCGAAGGTCTTAATACTCACCATGAGCGGCCAGGTCCTTGCCAAACAAGGTGTTGCACGCCCTCAGGGCGCCAAGCAGCGACATGAGTTTTTTAAGCCCGTTCTGCATGCTCTGGTGCAAATAGGAGATTTGCTGTTATCTCACAGAAGATCAGTCGTAACGACTCATTATAGATTGACTAATAGTGCTACCAAGTGCAGCAGAACTGTCGTAGCTCTTTGCTTCGAGGAAGCTAAGCTAAAGTCACCGGCCCTTCGTTCCTTACTAGAACCAGTATGAGTTTAGCGGATCGCAATCCACTACCTCCAGAGTACTTAAAAACCTTAATCATGGCAAAAACGCTCTTCCGTCCAAAATTGAAACTTTATTTGATTATTACTTTGCGGCAGAGCCGCCTATATCATACACCTTAGGGCTTTCCGATTAAAAAGTGAAATCTAATTAATATGCAATGCTACTGGCAGTCCTGCCACGTAGTGGCTTCTTGTTACGGTGTAGCCACACCATTGTGTGATTACCCCAACTTGTGTAATCCACACTTTTGTACGGTCACTCCATCTTGTGTGACCCGCCTTTTCATACAAGGGTACGTGTATCTCTGTTACACTCTGGGTACGTGTAACCCCGTTACACCTTCCCACTTTTACATGTTGTGTCACCAAGACATAGCGATATTCTTTCACTCTCTTGGTGTCAACCCGAAGGGGTGTCATATGCCTCGTGTTCGGTACTCGAAGTAAACGATATCATGTACCGCGACCTGTTGGTTTTTATGTGGGTCTTTGCCATAATAAACCAAGATACTGTACAAACACGCAATTGATTGCTTCGCCAAAGCGGCATGAGAATACAAATCTCATTGCTCCCAGAACTTTCAGCAACGCAACGCATGTTGTATCTGTAGGTTTCACATTATCAACACGCGACTTTCATGCGACAACTGATAGTCAGAGCGACGCAAAAGTGCGTTCACCACCACATCAAGCAGGCAAAATTTTTGTACTATATCCCAAAAGACATCCCTGTCATTCAATTTCAGAAGAATCAGTTTTCTGGCCAAAAGCTAGGGGCAGTACTGCTCCGCATGATGCTGCAGCACTGATAGATTCATTTTATTAAATCGGAGTGGACGATCCGTAAGACCTTCCGGATCTAGTCCTTCTACAGTCGTCAATTCTAGCTGAGAGTCGCCTTCTCGGTATTTATCGCTCATTCTGGATTAAAAATGTGATTCTGCCTAGAGCAGGATTTGTATCGACTAGCCGAATTGTATTGATGCGCCAAGACCGGAGCCACTTTGTAAGTGGCATTAGAGGAACCTATAGATTTTTCAAATCATTTATAAATAATGAATCGAAGTCTGGTGGGGATTTCAATTTACTATTCCAAGCAAACTAATTAAATGGGAGAGATTTGCTTCGATACCGCGGTTTCTCCGCGCAAGTCCTCGAGGAGATATCACTTAAGAAGCAATATAAGCAACTCGTCCATTTGTCTGTTTGTGATTGGTCAGCGGAAGGCATGTCTAATTTGCTGTCTAACATCACAAACAAAATTCGCCAAGATTTTTCTATATAGCGCCAATCTAGATCCGGAACAGCTGCCACGGCAAGCCACGTAGGCAAACACAATATCGATAACGTAACGGGATTACACGTACCCTGGTAACAGGGGTGTGTGTCACACGAGATAGGCATGGTGTGACCACACCTAAAGAAGAATACGGTATGTGGCTAGGTGTAACGAGGTTACATGAGAGTGACCCGTCACTCTCCCAAGGGAGCTGTAGTGTGGCATACACCAC
>NW_020188505.1:296421-304836 GCF_900000015.1 Plasmopara halstedii
TCTGTCTTGGAGGACACATAGAGAGTGCTGAACGCACGAAGTGGATCGTCGATCCTACTGTATTCCTTGGGTCCGTACTATCATTTGGTAAAGGAATTTTAAGACGGCGTCTCAAAAAACACGCCTTCAGTCCTTCCTCCGGACCGAGGTGTGCTTCGTGAGATCGACCTGGTTCCGGGACCAAATACTGCGCAACACGCCAATGGCCCCTGCCCAAGGAGTAGTGCGACGTCATTGACATGTTTCTGGCCAATATTTCATTTACTTTCACTCTCCGAAAGCTCGTTTGAAGGCTTTGCGCGAGAGAGAATGCTTGTCAAGAACTCTGCCAAGACGTCTTATAGCCCGATTAAACGGACACTTCATAAGGGATGATTCGCAGTAATGTGATCAGCTCAATAGGTGTGAAGTAAAAATATATCGCATGCTATTTGGTCGTCTTCGTCGACGATGGGTCGTGTAACGTCTAAGTTTGCCTGCTCAAGCTCGACCGGTAAGTGCTCGCGAACTTAGAAAAGCAAAAAATGCTTGATAGAAGTTTTAATCTACAGGTATTTTCGATATATACGAGCTGATAACGAAGTCCTATTACAGTAAGCGGTTCAGCGACTTCTGCACCGATCAGAGGTGTAGTGCTCTAAAACACAATCGGTGGATGGTACTACATAGCATAATGCCGTATCATCTACCATACCAGCGCGCCCTACTCACTTAGCAGAATTGTCTGAAACACGAACCAAACGCTCGGTGGTAGAGATGACAAAAGCAATACTATATCATCAACAGCTGTCAAATGAATAGTGGAGAGATGCGTTATTTGATGTTTCCGACATGATTTTTCCACTACCCAACTCTGCTCGTCACAACACAAGAATTTACGAATAATTTTGGCATGTCAAGTCGACTCTGGGACATTAATTGTGTTAAATATTCGCAATTATGTGAATCTGATGCATTCAAGCGAAAAAGCGTGACGCCGCAGCTACTCGCTGCATCTTCTTGGTATAAGTATACGGATCAAGAACGTATTGACCTTGCATTGTGATTCTCAATCGTTGTTGGTGTCGCGTACGATCGCCCTCCATGAACGGTCTCCACCTGTGTGCAGTTTAACTGTGTTTGGGTAGCCGACTGCCATTAAATATTCAGTCATTGATGAAGCTGCCCAATAGTATTTCGTGGCTGCTGAGAACATGGAGGTTATTGATTTCAACATAAGTCTTGATCAGCTTCCCCCGCAAATATCACCTCCCCGTGACCCAGTCAGTTATCCGGCCCAATATGGCGGTCTCACGCCAATTTGAGACGACTGGAGACATATCGCGTACCTCGTCCCGCGTTGCACATTCTCCACATCTGTTCCTAAATCGGCACGTTAAATATGCGCGTCTGATCAGGGGGGGTATAGCCTCAATTTTGTGGTAAATGTCAACCAATCGGTGCAAATTAAAAATCGCCAATGCTGTCCTTTTGTTGATGGAATATTATTCTTGGACAGACACCAGCATCCCGTAAGCATTATGCAGTTCGTGACATTGATTCAGATACAGTGAAACCTGATCTTAAATGTCTACGCATCATTATTACCTACTAGGCTGTTCAATCAGTTCCAACAAACTCTCGTATAAATGCGGAAGCCATGGCATCTACTATTGCTCTTCGATGAAAAAAGAAATTTGTTGACAGATGCGACTTGAATGTTTCAACATACTTCCGGTTTGACGTCCACGTAGTGCGAGGGTGGCGCCCAAAGGCTCTCGGCAACCAAAAGCTGAACCAGCAACTTGTTCTGAGCACGGAATACAGCAATTCTTGATTCCAACGGCGCAAGGCGCTCCACCGTCGCACGAAGTTACGTATTCGTCTGCTCGACGGCTAGGAGCTGCTCTGACACGCAAACTATGACACCCATTTCGGCGACTGTACGACAGGCTGCGGGTAACACTGGTTCCAAAATTATCCTCCTACTGTAGATCGTGTCGTATTCAAGATGGAGTGCCTCTGTGACCTCACAGAGAACCAAATTTTCTCGTATTTGAATGATATCAAAAATTGCATCACACCCTGGCGAAGTTAGTTCAGAAGGGAATTCAAAGACTCATTTCCTTTGACCTCATCGCTCACAGACGTCACGCGTACTAAACGTGTGCGGGTGCTCCATGATGTTGTCACCAGCGGCCGCCACAAACTCATGGCTCCGCTTCGCTTGTGACTCGCGCAGAATTTTCTATGTTTAGCAGAGAAGAAGGATTTTTCAAATATCGACTGACACGTTGGGTTGTACATCTTTGTGATAACAACTAGCACTTTGAGATCAGCGGACTTCCACTTTGAAATCGTCTGTACTATCGTGATTTCTGTCTTCATCTCAATGTGAACGAAAAGGTTTTCCTGGCGAACGCCATACGCTAGTAGGCCTCATCTATGACGGCTCTATTCTTGCTTGTCATCATTGTGCTTACCTAGCTTATATTCTCTACGAGCCAGACAGGTTGCACACACGATGGGAAAGGAATAGCGAATTTGAACATCTACCCATAATTATATCTTGTGGGAGCACGCCCTGAATCAGGCCGAATGTTTTGGACCTTATTCTGGAAGACGTGGTGCACCTGATAGTGATACTGAGGCATTATTCTTCACAATTCCATGGGTTCCAATATGCGAGGTTTATTGCAGACTATATACCCGACCACAACCCAGGATGTATGCTCGATGAGCACAACCACCTGAGCTGTATGTTCAAAAGCATTTAATGGCCGCTTGGCTTCCGCAACTTCTACATGTTGAAAAAGACGTAGAACGTCAATTAGAGCTCGACCCGCCGACGCCACTGAAGTGCACGACCAGGGAGCTTGCTGATTATCAATTTACTCTGATACGGCTTTTCAGAAACGCAACTCCATCTATCAGTTTGAATTAAATGTCATGCGGCCAAAACATCTTGTAAGATTTATTCGGACTCGAATGTCGGCTCTACACTTTCGGTTGACACGCCAACAAAAATTTCGTGAGACCAAACGTCATAATGCCAACTCTCAAGAACTAAGGATTCAGACATTGACAAGTCACGCTTAATTTTGTAGCACAGCAGCCTAAAACTCTTAATTCTCTTTGGCATTGGTCGCCTTAGATCCCTTCGTTCTATTTTGTCGAGCCTTTTTTAGCCATCTTTCAGTAGTCACCCAATCTTCTTTACAAATCACCCATTACAGTTTTCTCTTTGTGGATGACATTAAGAGTTAGTCAATCATCTACACCCAGACCCAAAGATCTCACCCATGTTTAAGCATTTTGTACTGCAATCAAAATGCAGCTAAACATTGGAAATACTATTTATGTTCTAGTCTGACTCTGAAAATTGACTCATTCTGCGCTACTCTTGAATAAATGGATTACACACACCATATATCGATGAACAAAACATTGTTTACGCCACAAAATTTTTGACTAGCCGTCTTCTCGACGCAGGTTTTTATCGCAAATTAGCGAGATTACGCCCACAAATTTCTGTTCTGCGCAACGAAATCATCAGCGCGATAGACTTCCCGTCTCCCTCAATCTCCGTTCTCGACTACAACATGAGATAAATATATGGCTAACTCACTCAAAGTGTAACCTTTGTTCGTGGCTGTTCTACGCAGCCGAGAAATTGTAAGGGAGTGTTGCGCAGCTAAAAGTATGTGCTGTCTCTTTTTCCAACCAATTTAATGCATTATCTTCTAGTATAAAATAAGAATACGCTTCATTTTGCATCGACCTAACTGGTGGTATGAATCTATCTTTATGGTTAACCGAGACTCTCAGTGCTTTATTATGGATCATCAGTAACAAGGCAAGTGACGACCGGTCTTGTCTTCAATTAAGTCGCGTTTTTCGACAGTACCGAACAACTATCGGCAAACAATTTCAGAGAATTGGTTAAGGTTCCGACAAGCTCAAATACCTTGGGCTTGCCTCAGAACAAGCTACAGCTTAAATTTTTGTAAGCATGGGTAAAATCACTCCGTCGATGAAAATATTCTTGTTCATTATTGATAGACTTTTTTTCGGCACTATTTACCTTTAGTGATTTTAAATCGTTTCCTACTTTGTAGTTGCCTTGGCAATTTCCTTCACTGGATATGCGAGACAAAGTTGTATTCGCTTCACGCGGTTGATTTATTTTTATTTCTGTTGAAAACGCCTTTGAGATCCGCCACATATTTGCGCGTTTTACCAGCGAAGGCTGGTAGTGGACGGCGTAGCTTATCTCGGTTTTTATCGGCTTGAGAATGAATCTAATTCTGAGTTTATTACTTTCGTATAATCATGCTACATCCTTTCGCCTGCTTATCTTTCAAATTGATCCTTTTCAAAATGCTGGACTAAGAAAGTTTTTTCTGCGTGGGTGTGAAATTTCATCTACGTAAAACATTGCTTTAGCGATAATACACTACATCTGCATGCAGATGCAAAACCTTTATCTTCATTCTGACTGATCGCTCTTATTTAATCACGCGGATGTGAAGCCTTGACGATCATAGTGACGTAAATAATTTCGTAAAAAGCAAATTTGCCACGATTCGATAACTTATGTCAACTTTTACGCTTTTGTAGGTCCGTATCGACATACTCGCTTCAACAGAAACTTCGGATCTTCGCAAGTATTGCCATCGTCATAATCTATTAAATTTCTGTTCTGTGCTATACCAGAGGAGTACCGCATTACGCTAACGAAAGACACTTCTCTGCGCATGGAGCCACCAGATCTGTCTAAATGAATTGGCTTTCCACGCACAAGTCTCGAATGACAGCATCAAAATGTGTACTGATACCAAAAGGGTACTGTAGTCTGAGTAGATCATTTTCAAGAGCTTATGCAGCTTCCAGCCCGTTACCACACCGGGTAAATTAATTCATATTCGACTTAGTTTCTTACTAATGCGATCTTAACAAGTTCCCAGATATTCACTTTCAGAAAGATTGCACTAACGCATGGACTTTTGTGGTTTGGAAACAGTGTTTAAATTCAGCAGACACGAAAAGTAAAAAAAATGCCACAGTTTGGAGCACCGCGCCGCTGTTAAAATGTCTTCAAAAATATTGTGCAGGTTGTAGCAGTCATTGGCGTCCCGCTATTACAGTGTCTGTCGCATGCCGCGGAACCTCCACAAACTGGTATTCAAAGCTTAACGTCTGTTTACGTTTCGTGGTCATACAAGCATGTAATCCTCGCAAATGAAATTTGCGACATTTTAAGCGCTTTATTTCCATTTCATCTCATAAAAGTATATTCAAAACTGTCAATTTGGGGTCTGATAGTGTCGATCCCATCTGCTCTCATCTGAAGTAGACGTTGTCAACTTTCGGAGCTCGTAATCATCTCTACTCGATTAGTGTCTATTGTGCTTTGTTAAATCTTCATGTAGCCGCTTTATGCCATAAGCGAATATTTCAAATCTGAATCAAGCTGGGAAAGAATAAATTTTAAAATAATTAATCGGGGGCTACATGTAAATGTTGTTGCTACGAAATTGAAACGAGTCGTATTTCCGTGTTCCCCACGAATTGTAGCTTTTGCGCAACAAATAGTCGACACAAATCTGCGTCCCTCGTCGCGACAGGCCTACGCATAGCCGCGAGCGTAAACTGGAGATAACACGCGTCAGTTTAGTGCCGTGAAAGCACGGGAATGGCGAGTGTTGGCCAGTAGTTTGCAATAACGCAACGATCTCCGCTTCGTACTTTTGAAGTACTAAAATGCCCTCATATAGACAGCGACGGAAATATAAGTACCCAGGAGAAGACAGACCTCCCATTACATCCACCATCTCTTTTGTCAGTTTGAATGGCGCATCTTCTAAACTAAAGATACCACCCGGTGCAATGCCAAGAATAAAGCCGAAATCAATGTGAATGATACGACCTTCAGAGCTTAGCAATATATTGCCATTATGCCGGTCCTTAAGTAGCAAAACGTAGCTGACGAGTGAGTAAGCGGCCATACTTTCGATAAAACGACGTTGAGCAGCAAGGAAATCAGCACTTGAAGGATCTCCGTATACACTACGAAAGTATTGCAATAAGTTACCACCAGGAAAAGTCTTTTTGAGGTGATCCAGAGAGCAGGCATCAGTGATTGTCTCCAATAATCCGATATTAGCACCTGTAGCTACTATCCGATACGTGCGTAACCACAAATGAGGCGCTTCAAACTCGAAAATAGACTGCAGCTTGTGAATTAGCTGCATAGTGAACACTTCTTGGCGTAAATCGTCATTCGTCTTTACAATGACAGAAAAGAGATTCCAACCAGGCAATTTACCCATAGGGGACTCGTGCTGAATTCGAGCTTTGCGGTCCTCCCAACTCTCTCCAAATACTTTGCTATTGTACACAAAGTTTTCACCCCCCAGACGTCTCGTGCGAGCTCCGGTACCCATCTTGATACCACGACTTGATTGGGGCATCACACCCGTGTGACGTCTAGCATTTCTGGACAACAAGGAGTCTTGTTGACGAACATCTTCGTCCAGATCGCAAGCGGAGCATTTGTCTCTTGCTGAGTAGGAATTATCTGAACAGGTGGTTGGTCCGTCTGCACTGCTACCAGGCGTAGGGGGAATTAGTGTCGACTTCATATATGGTGACAACATGCCGTCTCCACCTGAGCACACAGCCGACGTCTCTATGTCGTCTGATCTTGCTGACTCAAAGAACGTTGAGTTACGAGGCTGAGAACTAAACACAAACGGACGCAAATGATCTGCTTTAGGGTCATGGGTACCAAGTGATCCACTACGTCGGACTGGTACAGTCTCGACAAAAATTAAAGTCGGAGCTCGCATTTTGGTTGAAAAGACTTTACCTTCGGTTGGAGGAATGCGCACCACTTGATACAGTTCATCAGATGCTGCACTTAGCGGATACAGGGCGGACGATTGCAACGTATTGTTAAGCGTTTCCAGCTCTCCAGCTAGATACTTGCTGCGGTCGGTGATGGGTTGAACATGCCGTAAACGTTCACTTATAGCTGCTAATGACTGCACAAAACTCACTTGTTCCAGCACGAGCGACTCGATTGCTGACCCGGAAGACTCGTCCCCAAGAATATCCGTTTCAATGTCTAGTGAATCGTATAAAATATTGGACTGAAATTCGCACAATTCAATTCCGGATGCCATTAATTCTG
This sequence comes from Plasmopara halstedii, assembly GCF_900000015.1. NCBI lineage: Eukaryota > Oomycota > Peronosporomycetes > Peronosporales > Peronosporaceae > Plasmopara > Plasmopara halstedii. Next base: position 303,596 of record NW_020188505.1, read on the forward strand.
CCGCACAATCTTTAAATTCGGGCACACTTCTGGCATTGAGCCACCGCTCAATCATCGAATCAGGTTCTAGCAAAATCATTCTTTCCATCTGAGAGTTGATCTCGCGCAAATCAGCCAAAATCTGAGCAAGTTGATGTTCTGGACAATCTGCAAACACCAAATCTTTCCAGATGCTAAACACCCTTGAGCTTTCTGGAAGAGTCGTATTTGGATAAATAAACCCCAACAGCGCAAGAAGCGTATGTGGGTGTAAATTGTGGTCATTTCCATCACCTACAGATGCCTGGACGTGCCAAATGGTCTGAAGGGCTATTCGAGGACATCGACGACAGATGGCACGAATATAACGCTGTAGATAAAAGAGTTGAACCACACTAAGTGGCGCTGGCTCAGCATCTAAGCACTGGACAAGATGTAATAGCTGGTACCACAGATTTTCGACTCGATCAACGCACGTTTCCGTATAAAACGGAAGCCGTTCACAAGCTACCCGAAAAAGATGAGCTTTTTTTCTTGTCTGATATAATATTTTTATCGTGCGATTTAGAGTCATGGGACCATGGCGTAGTTTATAAAGTGTCCGTGCCAAAGTGTCCCGACCAACCTGATTCCTCCGAGTAACGTCACTTCGCGCTACCAGCGCATCCATGGAAATGCCACGACTTGCCATTGGTTCTATATATCGCTTCGTTGCACGTAAATAACCAATAAACTCTTGTCGTTGAGCGCAATGATTGCAGCAGCGCCGTGTCGCACGTAGTCCGAGATGCTGTAGACGAATGCCACGATGACAATGACGAGCACAGAATGCACGAGCACATGAGCCACAGACTACACGGCGCGTCACTAAGGGCCGAAAGCGGACGTAACACTCGGCGCATCCGGTGTCTCCTCGCGATAATGACTGTCCGTATGACACCTCGGACGATGCCGATAGAATCGAAGTGACGTCGGAACCTCCTGCGGGTCGTTCCTGGAAAGCACAGGGTATAGGAGGTGGGAGGACTTCGAGCGGACGTCGCATATCTTCAGGTACGATGCGCCGTCCCCCTTCGTCGCAGTGAACTGCTGCCAAGAGCTCGGCCGTGTTTTTAGTGCGCTGTAGTGCACGTTCAAATTGCTGGAGCCACAATTCTAGGTCACGATGCGTTTCAGCCGCGCACAAGAGCAATCTCTTGGATGTCGTACGCACTGCAAATGTGTGTCGGTAGGAAGATAAAGTGCTGCGGCCATCCCAAGGC
>NW_020188505.1:304846-304934 GCF_900000015.1 Plasmopara halstedii
ATGCGCTGTCCACACCGGTAATATCGATACATACCGGTTGCTTTCTCTGCGCCACTAGTCTGTATGACGAGGCGCTTCTTCGACAACA
>NW_020188505.1:304944-305130 GCF_900000015.1 Plasmopara halstedii
TCGCTTCACCTTGTCAACATGGACGAAACCTTGTGCGCCAAGAACTCGCAGATAGTCCAGCCTGGGTTTAGCTCCTGTGAGGACCTCCAATGGACTCATACCAGGTCGGGCAGTACTGGGGACCCTGATCACGATGTGCGCAGCGGTCATTACTGTTTCTCCCCACCATTCGCGGGTAACCCGCAT
>NW_020188505.1:305313-305590 GCF_900000015.1 Plasmopara halstedii
TGAAGGAAGCAAGTGAGAAAGCGTTTCGTGCCACAGGCAATGAAGGACGGAACAAGGGCAGACGAGGAAGTGGTCGCAAGAAATTCGCGCCACGCAAGAGCGGCGGTTTTCGGGGAAAATGCTTTAATTGTGACCAGACTGGTCATATGAAACGGGACTGTCCAGCTGCTGAGAACCGTCCCAGAAACCGTTCTAGCAGTAGTGATGCAGTGTTTGCTTTGGGGTAAGAGCAATCAGCAAGCTGGCTGATCGACAGTGGTGCGACGTCACACATGAC
>NW_020188505.1:305600-307978 GCF_900000015.1 Plasmopara halstedii
GCAGTACTTGGTGGCTTGATTCCCAGTATCTTACGAAGAAAGTCAAACTGAGCCGCAGTGATCGGCTTAGTTATCATGTCGGCCTTCATGTCTTTGATAGAGCAGTACTGCAATATCACTTGACCTCCTTCGACCTTCTCACGTACAAAGTGGTAACGTATGTCGATGTGCTTGGTTCGTTTATGAAACTTGGGATTCTTGGCCAGTGCAAGTGAGCCTTGGTTGTCTTCAAAAATCTTGACCGGATCCTCGTCTCTCATTTCGCCAAGCTCGCATAGGAACGTCTTGAGCCAAATCGCTTCTTGTGTTGCCTCTGTTAACGCCATGTACTCCGCTTCTGTTGATGACAGTGCTACCGTGCGTTGTTTCTTGCTTTTCCAGCTTATGCATCCACCGTTCATCATAAACGCGTAGCCACTTGTACTGCGTCGAGTCTCGATATCACCAGCCCAATCCGCATCCGAATAGCCTTGAAGTCCTTCTTCACTTGTTGCCTGAAATTTGATACCGAAAGTCTTGGTGCCTTGAATGTAACGTAACACACGCTTGAGTGCTTGCCAATGTGTAGGGCACGGATCTGTCGCAAATTGGCTAAGAACTCCCACAGCAGCGGCGAGGTCCGGCCTGGGTCAGCAAGCGCAACGTAATCTGCGAACTTGTCAAACACTTCAGACTTGGTCTTCAGCAGGTAGCAGGTACACAGCACAAAAATGGGAGTACTCGTCAATGAACGTGACAAAATAGCGTTTTCCACTAGATGTCGCGGTCTGCATTGGTCCACAAACGTCACTGTGAACGACTTCAAGCGCTTGTTGGGCCCATTTAAAAGAAGACTTTGTAAATCTTACACGTGTTTGCTTCCCCAGTGCGCAGCCATCGCACAGCTCCCACTGCTTTACTGACGCCAAATTGACTGCAATGTCATATCCCTTCTTAACGATGGCTTCTAGACCGCCATGGCCTATGTGACCAAGTCGAAGGTGCTAAGAGGTACGAAGTGGTGTCCTCATGGCATCCCAACGATCTTGTCACGTTGGCCTCGTCAGGTATAATAGGCTTCATGCAAAGACGAAATAATCCCTTGCCTTCACGTTCACCAAGCTTCCATCGAAGACCTTTGACCTCAGCGAAACAACCGTCGCGCTCAAAGGTTACTGGACCAACGTCCTTAGTAGAACGTCTAGCGGAAAATAAGTTGCGTGATAGCTTAGGAATGTGCCAGACAGAGGTAAGCACTCCTTTCTTCATCCCACGCGGCGTCTTCATTGACATGACAATATCGCCTGTTCCATTTGCTTGTACAACGCCGTCATCCACAAGATACACGTTGAATGGAGCAATCTTCTTATAGTTCTTCATGTACTCATTTGAATACGTCATGTGTTATGTCGCTCCAGAATTAACCAACCACACACAGCTTGACTTGGCAGCACACGCAGCATCACCAACCAAAAATAAGTAGCTGCCAGAATCATCGATATTCTGCGCAATACTCGCACGCTGTGGTCGTTGTCGATCGGCATTCTCGCAAGTTCGCGTGGGACACTTGGCAATCCAATGTCCATGTTCCCCACAGTAATGACAGGGACCATTCCTTTTTACTGGCGCTTGTCGCCATTTGCGTCTTCCAATGTCTGTTGAAACAAACGCTTAACCTTGTCCGTGCGCGGCTCCCTCGATACCGCCACCTTGTTAATTACGCTTCATATCCTCGTGTAGAAGCCGAGATGTCACTAGCTCCCACGACAGCGAGTCCACTCTTGACTCCAGCGCCGTGATAAGAAACGAGTAAGACTCACCGAGACTTCCAAGAAGCGTGATCACCAAGTCTTCTTCGCTGACCGGAGCTCCCACAGCGTCGAGCTGCTCCGCAAGCGTCTTAATCTTGTTAATGTGCTCTAGCACATCATCACCTTCACTCATCATCGTCGTGAAGAAGCGGCGACAAAGAAACAGTTTGTTCGCCAAACTTTTCTTCTCGAAATGCGACTCCAGACGTGACCATGCATCCTGCGCGCCGTTTGCTGAGCAAACCAAAGGCAGTTGCGAATCCTCCATCGCAAGACAGATTATCGCAATAGCCTTGCACGACTTCCTCTTGAACGTCGACTGCTCCAGCTAGGTGACGCAGTGTCAAACTTGACCTCCCCGGAAACAACTTCCCACAAGTCACGTTCCTCAAGCACCATTTTCATCTTGAACTTCCAGGTTTGGAAAATTGTTACGTCGAACTTGTTGATGCGGCTGGGGGCGGAAGGATCCTTTGCGAAGGCGAAGTCGTAGTCGGGGGCAGGGTCTGCGGGGCTTGGGCTCATAACCCAATGAAAAGGTACTTGAGCACTAGATGGCAAAATGCAAAGTAAGTATATTAAAGGGCC
>NW_020188505.1:307988-308799 GCF_900000015.1 Plasmopara halstedii
AGGCCAAGCCTTTTGCGGAAAAACACGCTCTGAATGGGGTGGGACTCACAGTCTTCAGTTGTTGACTGTTAACATCAACGTCCTGGGCTTGATGATTTTTTTAACAGGTTCAGAAGCGTATTACGATAATGTTCAACGCGACGTATTTCTGAACACTACAGTATTTCCATTTTTTGGATGCTAATACTTGTATTGTATATCAATCCTGCAGAGCATTTTTAATATTCCTATTTCCTCATCAGACATTGAAGCCATTGAGTTTACAAAAGTGATGATCTGTAAAAACACCACAATGTAGTACGTACCTGTTACACATTCTACTATCAAAATGTGTTACCTTATTGGGTCTCACACTATTTTTATGATCGAATACGAAGCACATGATTCTTTTTTTCGTGAACCAACCGCGTCCAGAATACCTCATCTCCACTTTGTGAGAGGCGATCCGAGATAGTCTTAAACAGGGCACGCACGCTTGCGCTTGAGAGGGAGGCTTGATAAAAATGCTGTAAAATTGCAACTGAATTGAAAGGGATTATGCTTACCAACCTTCATGAATAAGGCCACTAGAGCTTCTAGAGGTCATATGTACAACATCGAAACATTCAAAAGTAAAACGTTTGAGCCTTAAACCTTTAAATTTGGGTACACCGAGGTTAGCATAGGGTAACCTGAAAAACTTAAACCTTAAGTTTTCGTAAAAGTTTTCCGCAAAGTAACTTGCTCGCGCCATTCACATCACATGGCAAAGACACGTCGGTCTCATTTCCTGTGTAGATTCCTACGTAGGAGCCATCATTGTTAAATAATT
>NW_020188505.1:308809-317157 GCF_900000015.1 Plasmopara halstedii
CTTTCAAATGATCTCATCATTGCAATATTTTTTTCTTTTAAAATTGACGTAGACAATCGCTCTTTGCACCATTAAGCCTTGGAATGAGCGCAGTTTTCGATCCTTCTCTTACATCCTCTGACATTATCTTATCTTCTTTTTTTTTGTTAAACAAAATGTTAATTTACTGGTAATATTACAATAGGCAACAACTCGATCGTATTGCTGTAATTCACAGGATTTAGTAATATCATACCGCTTATATCATATGTTTGACGGTCTTAATTACAGAAAACAAGCCTACTTTTACTATACTTATCCAAATGTAAATACCTCATTTTGCTCTTGATATGTCTACCTTTTAAAATATATAGCTTTGACATATGTTAGGACCTCATGACCTCTGACTCTTTAATTTGCATCTAGAAGGCACGTCTCGACAAAATAATGTTGTACGTACCGTACTATGATTTCTTTACCCATAACACTCCTGTCACTATCATCCATCGGACAAAATTGAGTACCATGGTTTAAAATACTAAACAATGTTTAATGGTACGCATAATTACCAAAAGAATAACAAAATGTTTAAATAAATTCTAAATAGGAGTAATTATAAATATATTAACTCAAACATCGTATTTTACCTTAATCAAACAGTATATCAGAGCTTCTCATTACGTTAGAAATTGATACTTTCTCGTCCTTCATGGACCTTAATGAACAGATTCAGGATTTCATGTATTATATATATCACAACGTCTTTGCAAGCACAGATGATATATAGGCTGCCTACAATAGCCGATCGACGTAGGCATCAGCGGGTCTTTAGGTGCCCGCCGTTTACTTATCTATTTGATTACTTTGAGCTCTCGTAAATAGTTGTAATTTAAATAACATCAATTCTTTTCACTATCAAAATGATCTAGGCCAGATAAGGACTCCGTGAGAAGCAAGTAATTTTTACAAGATAGATGTAGCAAGAGACGAAGTAGCAAGTTACAGCTTAGTTAAGTGCTATCACTTTCAATCGCGGCAGCAATTAACTTAAATTCGCATCAACTTTACTTTACAGTGAAAAATAATACTAATACTTAAGTTCGGTTCTATTATAATTTTAGGCACAAATTTCTGCGTGATCCTTTTCATCATATTCTCACTGCTTAGCTAATCGAGATTCCCTTCTTTTCAGACAGTTACGCGTTTAAGCGGCTTTGATTCGCTCTTTGAAATGTTTGGTACGCCATATAATATATACCGGAATCAAAATATAATTGTGCGCGATGCACTATTATGAGGAATTGATCACTAAGTGTAGGCCATGACAGAGAAGCTGATGTCGATGAATTGGATCACACCGGCTCAAATTACGCAACAAGAATTGCGTACTGATCGATGGTTTAAAGTGTCCTGTTGATGAAAATTTTGCAGTGGAGTGGCGGAAACAAGAAGTAGAGTCGATTGCCATTCGGACCCAGTTTCGTCAAATCATCTGCCATCCCGTCCATGATGTTGCCAGGCATTGTTCCCACGGTCATCTGGAATCCACCGAACTACGGCATCCACGCATCAATAGCAGTATAGTTCGATGTCCGAGGTACGTGCAGCTGATATGCATGTTGACCGACTTCAACCCGCTCTGCTACTTGCCGAGACTGCTGTGACCGTGGAATGTCGATTGTACCATCAGCTGAAATGTGTTCTCTCCGTCCAGACAGCAGCTCTCGATACTCGAAAGCCCCACCTTGCTCCAGCCGATCCATAGAATAAAAATCAAAGATGTATCTACACAGTGATTGTCCTAGCACCTGACGAACCGAAACTTCGCGCGATCAACTTGCCACTTTGTTCGAGCAGCCAAGTCTGATGCATAGACGACTTCGTTTTCTCGATACGGATTTTGGCTGTGGATGCGAAACAAAGTCGAACGATCTTGGTCTTCGAGTTGATCTCAGAGTACATAGACACCAACACAATACATGCATCGAGAGAACAACTGCTGCATGCCGACATCAGTGGAGCTTGCGGGTCTTGTAACACTAAACGAGGCACACCAAAGAAGACGACGCGATTTTTCTACAAGTTGTTGAGATTTATGTAGAAGGGAGCAGTGGAACGAGGTCTTCTTTTGTCCACAATGGCATGTAAAGTACATCTGTAGTTGGAACAAGCTTCTTGAATTCATCGATACAGTCTGTTTGTGAGCATAATCAAGTATTTTTGGATGGGAATTCAGCAATACGTGTGAGGTCCACCGAATCCACAAGAGATCACAAATCGTACGACTAGATTCGCAGATTGCCCGAATAAGACAATTGCCTACACTCTAACATCGTGAAACCATCAAAGAAGATTTCATCATTAGCAGCACTCGTTTCTTCTCCTTGATCAACTTCCACATCACATAGTAGATGAACACGAAATTTCCTATTCCAGGCGTGCCAGTGATGACTGCATACTTGTGGCAACTTGGCTACACTTCCAACAAAACTTTTTCCGCGGTGACTTTGTACGATGTACGGATCTAGAGATCATGTCGTTCAGTCAGCGGTACCAACGACGGAAATTTGAGCGAGCTCTTGACTTCATCCACCATGGGATTTTTGAGAAGAACTAATCACTACAGTGACCGAAACGCCATCTTGCGATACAACTTAAGTCGGAAACCACCACCAATACATGAACAAGGTCATTATCTGCTGCTTTATTCTCTTCATCCACTCCATCATAATCCAACGCGGTAAAGTTTTGCTCGCGCAGCACTCAAATGCTTCTGGCCGTTAGTGTCACTAGCACCTCCCTTCACCTCGTTTTCGGTCAACCACGCGTCGCCCTTCTTGGCGAGGTAAAACTCAAGCTTGCTCCATGCAAAGTTACATTTCTGCATATCTATAATCGCATCCTTTAAGTCACCAACAGCCTCGCTCGCATCGATTGCTTAACCATGTTTTTTTCTTGCTGAAACTTTCCTTCCGCATTTCAGCTAATCAGTACACTGCACTGAGTTTGATAATGCTAACAAGAAAAACGAACTTGTTTAAGGGAGAACTATCACCTTTTACCAGTCATAAAGGCCATTTAAATTATTCGTGAATGCGAACAATTATACGAGTCGACAAAACGCAATAAAAAAGCAGCTAATTGTCTTAGCATAAATATTCCACATGTATGTCCACATAGTTTGTTTAAATGGAAGTACCCCGTCTGTGCATACATTTTGATTCTCCACCTTTTGTCTTGCCGATTAGGGACTCCCTCTTTGCATGCTTTAGGAAATGAAATACAAAGTGTTGACGTGAAATATTGTTCGTCAAACAGAAAGACTAGTTCGATCGAATCAGAAATCATAATATACGATCGTTGCATTTCGTATGTGCCGGGTATGTTACACAGCTATAAACGTAGATGTGAATCGGTTGAAATTTGAAATAGGTAGATATGCAGCGAGTTCTGTACGATAGATGCCCACCCTCTGTATCAGACTGTCACCCTGGGCAAACAGTGCACCATCATTTTCTTCGTCGTACAAAATTTGCCGTATGCCAAGTGCAGACCCTCTGTTCTCATATCCATGTCTTGTAAAATGTAAAAGCTGTCGAGATCTTGGACTCGCAGATAGTCAACTAAAGCAGAGACATGGCATGGCGTACGGGAGAAATGCTACAGTTTTGAACTTGCTACATATTTGCTACTAATAGACTTTATATACTTCCAATTGAAAAATTAGACACTGTCTTCACATTCTACATTCCGCACGGTCCGCGCAAAATAATAAAATTCTCTTGACGCTTTGGTGCAGTCTGCTGACATACGTGGTGGCCTTTTCCGATGCAAAGTGGCGCAGGAACCTACAAAGCAAGCTGGACCGAAGAGTCTGGCATCTGAGTCCGTAATTGGTGCATGGAAGAACAATTCGATCTTTTGTCAACAACTATTACTAAAATTAGTTGCGACAAACAACCGATAAAAGTCGCGAGCTCATCGATGAGAGTAGCTCCAGCAAGGTCAATTTAAGACTGCGTCTTTTGGCACGTCTATGGTGCAAATCGGCAATTATCACGAGAAGTATGGTCAGTGAAAAGAAAACAGGTCTGAAATTTATGTGTCGGCTACTGAACTTGAAATTCACAAGGAGGAGGAACAGCGTGAGTTGCCAACTGAGGTGAGCTCGGATAATAGCGAGGATAAGAAGCTTGCTCAAATGGAAGTCCAATAAAAGATGATGATTGGCGTGAAATCACTGGAATTCTTCAGCTCCTGTCGCAGCGCCTAGCTCGAAGCCATGTAGCATCAACGTCTATGTCGGTTACCCAGTAACTAGTACGTGAGGGACAATGGCAACTATGACAAAAAAACGACTTCAAGTCAACGCGGGATATATTCGCTGGAGAGAAGCGTCTAGCGCTGGAGCGGGCGAAAGCTAATGAAAATGCATCCACTAGCTCGCACTAACTGTATATCGGACCGGGTAACAAAATTGCTGGAGCAGTTATTCCAAAATCAACCCCTGGTCCTGTTCCCACGTCCATGCTGAAAAGATGCCAGCAAGTTCGTGTCGTCAATGGAGCTGCAAAACTCGTTGTCTTGAAGGCCGACAATAACGCCTCATTTTGGAAGTGGTCAGCTGACGGTGGGTCTGTATTTACAAATGCGTCGAATGGTTCCTCAAATGCACTTCGTAATTATCGGAATGAATGAGACGGGCTTTGAATTGATTGATAGCAACGCTGATGGGACATTGCTAGAATATCTGGCCTTAGTTGAGGACCCGAGGAGATTCGTGAATACCATTGCGGTCGAGTGTCAGCTTTGGCCACCGAGTTCATTTAGCGCAAGAAAACGTAAAGCGACGGAAAAAAGTCTCAAGGTGAGCAGAGCGTCGGGCTCGTCAAATAAACGCCGTCTTAAGAGCCATAAAATTGATCCATACTTGCTCAACTATTCGGTGGGGAGCAGAGTATTGTTATTCGCGTGGTAAAAAGGGCTGGCTAGGTTCGGTCAGTAGTTGTAGAACCAAACAAATCACTTTGCCTTCTTTTTTAGGCGAATGTAAGTTATGACGCGACATAATGTACATGAGCTTAAGTCGCTCACATTGCATATTGAATTTCTTCATAACATTAGATGGCCATCTCGTCATCAGACTTGTCTGATGCATGTGCACCAGCACAATCTATTGTGAAGGCCTCATGCATAGAAGCGTATTCGGATTTGATTGACATTGAAGGTATGGAAGACTTTCTTCTCTGACTTTGAAAGGCTTCGCAATCTATCGTCATCGATTACATATTGATTAAATTATCGTCCTGGACCACATTGAAAAATCTATGCTGTAAAGATTGATTGAGGCAACGCAGTTTTTTGTCAATTATTTCTGCTGTGATGTGCCAAACCCGATTCCATATATACAAACACATTATGGTAATAGGAGTCAGTCCTCTCTCTACGAGTATAATATGGACGCTTTGCCCTGCCTTTTCCTGCAGCTCTAGAGCAAAGTTATCACGAAAGAGGTAAAAATGGTAGCAGATTAAAGAAGTCTGGGTTACCTAAACTTTCGTCCTTGTCATTACTGCACTGATACATTCAAATATGGCCTCTGCTGACGACATTCGTGCAGAGAACGAAGGTCTGTGCCGTGAGATTCAGGCGCTGTTATGTGTCAATAAATCACTCGAGAAGGAGATGCAAGAGCTGCGATCGGAGTGCATGGAGCATGAGAGCAATAAAATCAAGACACTGGAGCATGAACTCGAAAAAGTGGATGAGGAGCTCACATATTTGCACTCTCAATGTCGGTCGATGAGAGACATGATTAGGAGGGCCAATGCTGACCAAGGAATCAAGAAGGAGTCAGCACAGCTTCATGTTAGCCGCTCGTTTTCTTTTGCTTTCAGCCAGACAATGCAACAAGTCAAAGACATAGCGTTACCGCTTCAACAACATTCGTCGACGGTGGTACACGGACTTACCAAGGCTGCAAGCTTTGTGATTCCACCCACGGCAAAATTGAGTCCCCACCGTGTTGAAAGAACAAAGAGCAGTCGGACGATCTTATCACTAATTAAGGACACAACTGATTCGACAGCAAATCTGTTCTTCTCGACTCAGCACAGTGGAGTACCACAAAAAAGTGAAGTTTAGGGCATAAGAAGAGATGATGGAAGTGATGTTGTGTAGCCCTATCCGATTATAAGGGGGTATATGTCCCTTGGAGCTGCTGAGTGTACCATCAAAATGAAGGCCTTTCATTGCTTGCCTAAGAGCTTGTGTGCTTTTCATTAATCTGAATAAACATGAACAAGCAACAATTTGAGCTGCCGAATCGCCCTTACGACTGGTAGTTTTCCCTAACATAACTTCATTTTCTTGTTAGCCCTCCTTTATGGCTTTGTTGTAACTATCAGTAAGACACTGAGTTATTGGTCTAGCTCAGTGTACTGACTATCTAATTTTCTCCGCAAATTAGATAGTAAACATGGTGAAGCTCGTTGGCATGAAGGGAATCGCGTTCCCCCGTCACAATCGATGCGATCGAGTCTGTTGGTGACTTGAAGAATGCGATTATAGATATAGATATGCAGAATTTTAATTTTGCAGGGAGCAGCTCGAGCTATACCTCGCCAAGAAGTGCGACGCGTGGTTGAGAACGAGATCATGAAATGAATTAGTGACACCAACGGCCTGAAGCATATGAGTGCTGCGCGAGCAAAACGTCACTCCGTTGGCCTATCTTATCAGCAAGGGGGAAGAATATATGAAAAGGAGGAAGCAGCAGGAAATTGCGCTGTGAACGTGTTGGGGTGATTCCGACGTATTGCAAGATGGCGTTTTCGTTTGCTGTAGTAATCAGTTCTTCTCACGATTCCCCGAGGTGGATTATGTCATTAGCTGGCTCGAATTCATGTCGGATCTGAGCGTCATAATCTCTACATCTGTACAATGAACAATGTCATCGCTGAAAAAGCTTTGTCGGAAGTGGAATCTCTCGCCGCAAATATGTAGTAGTCTTTACTAGCACGATTGGGATACAAAAGTTAGTGTTCATGTACAAAGTGATGTGGAAGTTGGTCAGAAATAAGAAGCGCGTGCTATTTTTTTCAGAGACGGACTTGTTTACTTTGATGGATCAAAAAAGTTTGAGTGCAAATCATTTCCAAACACGTTCAGTCGGCAATTGTAGGCACCCGTTTTGTGATGCTCAGTAGACTTAGTGGACCCAATTGGACTGAAAGAGTCGCCAATCGAGAACTGCACAGTCATTCTCGCAAGCACACTGCGACGGGATTGTATTGGTGATTCCAGATGTGCTCTACATGCCATTGTGGACACAAGAAGAACTTAGTACCACTGCTCCCTTGTATATAAATCTCAACAACTTGTAGAAAAATCGCGTCACCTTCTTTGATGATGTGCCTCGTTCAGTGTTACAAGACATCCAAACATACCCCGCAAGCTCTACTGATGTCGGCATGCAGCAGTTGTTCTCACGATGTATATTATGTTGGTGTCTAAGTACTCTTAGATCAACTCGAAGACCAAGATCGTTCGACTTTGTTTCGCATCCACAACCAAAATCCGTATCGAGAGAACGAAGTCGTCTATGCATCAGACTTGGCTGCTCGAACAAAGTGGCAAGTTGATCGCGCCAAATTTTCGGTTCGTCAGTTCTAGGATAATCACTGTGTGAATACATTTCTGAGTTTTATTCTATGGATCGGCTGGAGCAGGGTGGGACTTTCGAGTATCGAGAGCTCGGACACCGAATTGTACTGCTATTGATGCGTGGATGCCGCAGTTCGGTGGATTCCAGATGACCGTGGGAAAATCGCATGGCAATATCAAGGGTGGGACGGCAGATGATTTGACGAAACTGGGTCCGAATGGCAATCGACTCTACTTTTTGCTTCCGCCACTCGACTACGAAACCTTCACGAAATTTTCACCTCAAACTATCAATTATTGTTCCGTTTCCAGAAGTAATTCGCTTCATTGACATCTCTTTCGTGGCCTACCACGACATTACTTAGTGATCAATTCGTCATGATAGTGCATGGCGCACAATTATGTTTTGATCCCGATAAATGTGATACGGCGTACCACCTGAACAATACGAACATTTTAAATAGCAAATCAAAGCTGCTCAAACGTGGTACTATGGGAATCCCGATAAGCTAAGCAGCGAACAGAATCGCGCGGAAATATGTGCCTGAAAGAAGATAAAAAATTAAAGATATTTTAGATAGAAATTATAAATTATCTGGGCTAAACCTGCCTTAACTTAACTAATTAATTAAGTATTTTTATTTCTCATATATGAGACAGCGTCAAACAAAAGAATGCTAATCAACCTAGGTACGAATCGCGAT
>NW_020188505.1:317167-318046 GCF_900000015.1 Plasmopara halstedii
TCCAGGGTTGTCAGCTGGCAACATCCACTTCTCAAAGGTTGTGAAGCCGTGGATGGGCCTGCTAAAATTTAATACTGTCAAGCAATTACGTTCGGCGCTCGGAACTGAAAACAGAAAACAGCTTTCACGATGCCGAATTTAGATACAGTGTTCGAGTATCTTCTGAAAGTGTCGGAACTATTGTTGAACGTTTAGGTGACATTTGGGGTTTGGCTGCGTGAAATTACCTTTTGTCCTAGAACTAAATTTGCGGTGGTCATAATCCATATGTGGCGTGGCTCAAACGCCATAAGCCATGGATCCACCTTAAGATAACATTGTTAGCTGCCAGGTATTTTCCTCTTAGATGAGTTTTTGCGAGTCATGAATTCACTTTTACGAGAAGTAGGTGTGCTTTTCACGCGTGCGATACCTTCGGCCTACGGCGTGAGACTGCCCGAATTGACCAAAATCGATTTTGACCATTGCTCTGATTGGAGTTTGGAAGGCAGAAATTGCGTCTTGGAATAAAAAAAGAGAAAAAGCATTGTGTGTTGCGGTATCAGGAGTGGATTTCGGTTTTAACTGAAATGTACGACGGTGTGTCATGGTCTTCATAGGATATATTCATTGACACAATTGTCCACAGCTGTTAGCTGGTGTTTTCCATATTAGTGCTGGTAGAAGTAGAAATGGCTAGGTGTCGAAACTTCCCGCACTGTTCACTGGCTGAATGCTCTTATCAATGGCCGATCACGTGATATCCCTCTCAAATTCCGAGCAAGATTTTAAGGATATAAGAAGGGCAGAGTTAGAAGCGATGTGTGCTTGTGTGTGCAAACGCAGAAGTGAGTGTATTAATGTTAGACGCAATTGTGTGGGCCCACGCGCAACTGCCTT
>NW_020188505.1:318056-319008 GCF_900000015.1 Plasmopara halstedii
ATTCGTCTTTGAAGCTTTGAGATGCCGATAATTTAGCGCGATCACCCGATCTCGCCCCCGGCGCGCAGCATGCCACAGCCGATGGCAAAGTCCGAAGCGTCACCGAAGACACTAAAAGAACGATCAGGGTCTGGCAGCGCCAGTATTGGTGCATGCAGGAGGCTGTCTTTGCCCGGTCAAAAGAGTCATGATGTTCGGTGATCCAACACCATTCCGCATCCTACATAAGGAAAATAGATAATGGCTGGGCCATTTCTGCGTAGTTTACGCTGAACTTGTGCAATTAGTTGGCGAGACCAAGCCACTTACGCAAGTTCTTCTGGTTTTTTGAAACCGGCCAATCTACAATGGCCTTGACCTTAGCGGGATCCGCTCGGAGGCCACGCTTCCAATGAAGCACCCTAAACCTCTTCTGCGACAAAGATGCACTTGTCTGCATTGGCGTACATTTCGTTCGTGCGCATGCACTCGAGCACCTTTTTTCAATGAACGATGTGGTTCTCCTCATCCGCCCTTCTGTGCTCCGCACGACTGTGAACAAGACTGTCGTCAAAGTATGTCTTTGCATACGCCCTGTGGGGCCTGAACAACTGCGTCACAAGACGACTGGTGCATTTGACGGCCCTTGAAGCATCGGCAGTCACTACCAGAGCATTCGGTTCGGATTTCTCACCGCTGTCAGCGGAATATCACTCGCTCTCATGAGCAATTGGTAGTATCCATCTGCCAAATTGAGTGCATTGTACTTCGTACATCCCACCATATTGTTCTGACATCCTTTCTAGAAATTGGCGTTTGTGCCGGAAAGGTGGCAGCGCTGAGCTTATTGTATGCATGAACGATACGCCACTTGCCGTTCGGCTTCCGAACACAAAACTTGGGTGTCGAATGGGAAGACTTGCTCTCACGCACCATCCCTGCGTCGTGCTTCGCACGGAAAAAGGCGTCAATG
>NW_020188505.1:319018-319336 GCF_900000015.1 Plasmopara halstedii
CACCCCAGCGGAATGAAGCAATGTAATATCTTAGTCAGGTCCGAGTAGGTATAGCCATACAATAAGATAATACATGCAACTTTCAACTGAGCCGTTCACCATAACTCATGAGGTAGTGCAAGCATTGACTACAGCAGCATACTTAACACTCCCCCATGCTGCGCATGCCAATGCCGATCTTGAAAGCGTCGAGTTTAGCTCTCGACGCTGCTTTCGTAAGAGCGTTCGCAAGCATGTCAGAAGTCGGCTTGTAGATTAATTCTATGGTCCCATCCATCACACGCTCACGAATCGCATGATACTTGATCTCGATATGCT
>NW_020188505.1:319346-319639 GCF_900000015.1 Plasmopara halstedii
ACATCACAAGGTACCAGCCGCGCTGCGACAGAGCACTTATATGTCCATGCATATCAACAATTTACTTGAATAATGAGTCATCTAACGCTTTATGACCTCTCAGGTCACCACTTTCCAGTCCAGGCATAGGAAAGCAGCGACCGGTTCTAAACCTCTCTTTGAAACGTACGTTCGATAACTGGCATCTGGCAAAATAGTCAAAGGGGCATTAGTTGAAGCAGCCGCGTTATCCTACCCGTTTTGTTGCTAAACCAGCCAGCTTTATGAAGCTGGCGTTAGACTGATCGTATAAC
>NW_020188505.1:320790-321489 GCF_900000015.1 Plasmopara halstedii
GACGGGTACGCCAGCCGCCGTCTGATATGAAGAGGTTGATCGGGTGGAATTATATGCGCTGGTGGAGCATACGAGGAAGAGTATTGACCCAGCGATAAGCATTTGAGACTGGTGTCTTAGAGCTTACGATCAGGAAGAACTGGTTCTGGTCACCCAATCCTCAAGATTTTTCGCAGCCTTTTGAGCTTTATCTTACAGCTAAGCAGCATGCGCCACCTGAGTTTTTTCCATAAAACGGGGATTTACTGAATGTCTGGATCACAAGAACTAAATTCAATTCTCTCATAATTGTTTTAAATACAAAAATATATAAATTCACATCGCACTTTGGTGTAATTGTGAGTGTTATTAAGTACCAAAGTATCGATATTTCTGAAGATACGCCAGAAAATAATGACAATTTATATATGACGATACTTATACTTATACATAAATATCCACTATCAGCATAGTAGTATGTACTCTTAAAAAACAGAGCTTAATATCGCGATAGACACACTCCTGGTCGGAATGTCAAACACAACCCTTGGAATTCTCGAGACGCGGACTTAAATTTTATAGCGCGAAATGCATGACAATTCTGTTGTTTGCAACACATGTAGGCAATCCCACGACAACGTCGTAAAAAGACTGTGATGAATTTTAAGTCGGAAAATGACACCGGATTCATACGATCATTGCTGTCATTGGTTTCAGCAG
>NW_020188505.1:321625-321821 GCF_900000015.1 Plasmopara halstedii
AATTTTTCGGAAAATCTATACTTTTAAAATTAGGCGGTTTAGCGCCACGTAAAAATAAATAAAAATCAGTTTTGGATTTTCGGATTTTAAATCGAAGAGTCTATTAGCCTTGGGTAAGGCTTTTAATTACTTTTAGACGCAGCGGATTGCGATCTGCTGCACTAGTACTTGGTTCTTGTAAAGAACGAAAGGTCGG
>NW_020188505.1:327158-327288 GCF_900000015.1 Plasmopara halstedii
AGTAATTATTGCCTTACCCAAGTCTAATTAGCTCTTTCGTCTAAAATCCAAAACTGATTTTTTACCCTAATTTTATACTTCCTCTGTCCGAAAATATAAGCGGTGCTGCGGGGATTGACCAATATTAAGC
>NW_020188505.1:327298-327404 GCF_900000015.1 Plasmopara halstedii
ACGCCGTAAGTTCCGTCGGAAGCAACAAGCTAAAGCATCGCTTCATTACACCCTTCGCGGTCCTGGCCAGGCACGGTGCGTCGTACACCATCGACCTGCCGACGTC
>NW_020188505.1:327414-328128 GCF_900000015.1 Plasmopara halstedii
TCGACAGCGCTCACGGGCAGAGCCAAACTTCATCCCGCACACGGTGCCATGTCGGATCGTGTCTCCGCGGCATCGAGGGATGTGAATCCTAGGCTCGATGAGCCCGAGCGTCGCGCTCCGCACACGCTCACGGTAACGAGTGACCTAGTTGGGGATGCGGAGGTGGTCGACTACGAGTCTGACACTCTTTTTCCCGGATGGAATGGCGAGGAAGGCGAGCCGCACCAGCGGCGTGAGACAAGTCCTGCTCGCGCCTTGCGGACCCCATGTCCGTTCGCTGACTTTTCGTCAACCGAGGAACGTGGTGTAGTCACCAATGACTTCGACGGGGCTCAGAGGTGGCAGCTTGAAGCTGCCTATAAGGCGGCTCCAAAGCGCGTTCATCCACGGTCGGTCATTGACCTTCGTGTGGAATATGGCTTCCGCCCGGCGGGTCCCGCAGTGAAAGCGATGAACGTGGTAACTCGACCGTTACGCCTCCACATCATCGGGCTTCCGGCCATCACGGAAAATAAGCTTTCCGGACGGAAAGCTCTTTGAGCTCGTTTCTTGGTTCCACTAGAATTTCCGTTGGACGCTTATCGCACTCGTCTGCATGCTCAACGAGGAGGATTTGGTGTACCCGCAATGAGGACAATACCTGTAGCGTTCGCCCCTGGCAAAAGCGCTACAGATGACGAAGTGCTCTTCGAGCGATGGGTGCAACGGCACCGA
>NW_020188505.1:328138-335699 GCF_900000015.1 Plasmopara halstedii
TTTTCTACGAATTTGTCAAAAAATGTTTTCCATCGCATTTTGCCGTTAAAGACAGACATCGTTTGTACCGGCAGCGTCAAAGTTGAGTTCGAATGTCTTAAGTAAATCATTGCGGTCACTCGTTATGACTGAATGTGATGCTTGAAAGTGTTAGACTAATAAAGTTAGCGCCCTTCCTTGATAGTGTTGAGACGACGCCGGACAATACTGCTGAAAGACGATGTTGTAGCTATCACATGCACTAAATTGTGTTCGTAAAGAAAACCTAGATTAGTATGGTGACTCCACTGTCTCGATTTAGCGTTTAGTAGAAGAGTCAATACGCGGTGTTTGGATTCACTAAGATTTACAGACACGACTACGGCATAATAGCTGCAAAGGCATTTGGCATCAGTACAACGGAACATACCGAGTAATCACGCTAAATTTGCTGTGCAAATAGCATATTTTTCCTTGATGGCGAGCTTCGACTTGCTATATAAAAAACCAGTGAGGCCTATTATACCAAAAAAGCACAGCGCATACAGAACTGTTTTAAATCAATTTTTCTAATTCATCCCCTACGTGCTTTGCCAACTGCATTCATAGCTTCGAGAACTCTACTTTGCCTCGAGACTGAAGAGCTTCAAAAAAATTGCACTTATACCACAGAATCTGGCTTGACCTCCACACTTTAACTTCTATTGCACTGAAAACGCATGTGGAACTAGCTCTCGCGGTAAACCTGTGTGACTAAGTAGGCAATGACATCTTGTGCATAACGGTCGATATCGCTATCACCATCGAAGCTGTGCTGCAGTTCTTCACGGCATTGTGCGAGCGGCAAGCTGAAAAGAGGGATTACCTTGTCTGCTAGCTCTTGAAAATATCGGCACACTTGCTTCTCGCCCCTGATGAAAAACAGAGCTTGAATGCGGTTCGAGAACGGCGCGTACTGCTTTGAGGCCAGAATTTCGTTGTCCTCTTCAATAGTTGTACCGTACATACTGAGCTGGTGAGTCATTAAGTTGCGAAGGTACCGAAGTGCGCGAATTTCATTTTCAAATGAGATGGGCGGAGAAGAGTGCGCAGGGCTTTTCATCTTCATTATAGTAAACTCTTCCTCAGTTGCAACGATAAGACGGGCAAAGCTAAAGCCCTCACGTGTGTTTGTATCTGAGTGTGAACAACTTAGACGAGCGTCCATTGTGTAAATACCACTTTCGTGCAAGTAGGCTCGCTTGTCATAGAAGAGCTGTCCATCATTTGGTGAAAGTTGAAAATCAATCAGCACCTCGTTAGGATTTCGACCATCCTCTTCTGTATTATCCTCAACTGCAAACCCATAATTTAGCAAAAAGCGATGGTTGCATTTCTTGCCATATGAGTCGTAAACCTGTGCGCCAGCACCGATCGTTCCAAGGGACGTGATGGTGAATGCATCAATACTCTGGTCAAAAGTCCAGCTCGTCTCACGTGGACGATAGTGATTGAGCATGTCAGCAAATGGTACGAGTGCTGCTGTCTTCACTCCATCGATGGTCAGTCCAAAATTCCGACTACAGACAATCATACGCGCCCAGCTAAAGCGATCAAGCGAAAAACGTGCAAAGGATGGGTCCACCTACATCAACCAATTGAAAAGCCACAAAAGTTAGCAACAATGATACTGTCTTGTCAATTCAAAAATCTATTCGCACCCTGCAAATAACGTCATAATCTTTTCGAATGGCGGCCTTGCGTTCCTGAATTTGTTGAATTATATATGAGCCTTTAAGCCAGTTAAGCTCGTCATCAGACCAAAAGATAGGCATATTACTCAGAGTAGAAGGCAACGTGCTGTAGTAATTCTGAAAAAAAGATGTCTCGACGTTCTCCATATCCGTAAGCAAAAACATCATGAGATAAATGTGTTTCGGTGCAACAAAGTCCACATTGTGAGCCAGCAGCTTACGTCCAATGTCCGTCAGCTTACCCATTTCAACCGTGATAAGACATTTTTTCGGTATAACAAGGATTCGTTCTCCTGGCACCAGCACCTTGCGACTGTGCACACCGCGTACTTCGGGCGCGTATTCTTGTAAGGCCAATTTCTTGCTATCTGCCCCATTTTCTTCCAACCACTGAATCAGCTCTTCTCCAACTGAGAATTCTTTATTTATTTCATTACGCGGTGGCAAAGCAGAATTTCGTTGTGTGCCATCGTCTGCATCAGGCGAAGGAGCACTCATAACCAAGCGAATTGTGGTGAGACGCAAATTAAAAGTGAGGTTGTTGCACGAAGGTGCACTACTGAGAACTGCATAATTGTGAGCTGTACATTTTCCGGACATTATCAGAACTTTTCTTTGTTGTTACTTTATTAAATTCGCTTGTTGGTCAATCGACAAATCAGGCTTTTTTTCAGGCGATAATGGGCACGTGATCTTTTTAAAAGCGGTCATGCGTCCTAGTCCGTGCGTACTATTGTAATGCTTGGCTTCCTCAAGGCTGAGTTACTCCTTTTCGACCTTTGCGGGGTAATATTACGCATGACTACCAATGCAGATTTTTAATTAGAACCAATAAAAATAGCTTAATGACTGTCAGCTGCATGGCATAACATCAATTTACTTTGTAAAATTCTTGTTTACAGCGAATCCTAGATATTTGGAAAATGGTGGCGCCGCAAGGCTGTTGTGAGATCTGCCAGATCTCCGAGGTGCTTGCAGACCCGCAGCTTCAAAACCGATCTGTTCGTATAACAGGACAATTGATGGCCTACGATGCACAACAAAAAGTTGCTCGAGTTACATTTCAAGACGCTTTAATGATCGTCGAGACGCAGCAATTAGCTTTCGAAAATTTGCGCTTGCAACTTGGCTCTATGTACCAGTTTTTGGGCGAGACCTACGTACGCAACCAGGTAATTGCAATTTATAAATGTATCACTACTATTGTCTTGACAGTACTTGAGTAGGGCGAGGAGATGGAAGTTCGACTTGTGGCTCGAGTGGCGCGCAACGTGGATAATTTAGACATTGACCTATTTCTCGAGACACTTGCAATGCGTAGGCAATTCCTGGCATCTCGGGCTGGTGAATAGCAGTCAATTTTTACTGAATGGAGATGATTAAAATCTCACTATCATCCTAAAGCAGACTATCATCTGAATCGTTTTCTTCGCCTGAAATGTCCTCGTCAAAATTATCATAAATAGAGCGACTGAGAGAATTCGTAGGCACTTGATCCGTGGTCTCTTTTAACTTTGTCGCAAAACCTCTTTCCATTTCACCATCAGTGATGGATGATGCCACTAGCACTTCCGCATCATTCGCCTTCGCTATCTGAGCGGCATCAATAAGTTCGGGTGGATCAAATTTGTGAAGTGCTTGACGCCATTTGCGTACAATTTTATCAAACACTTTCTTGCCAATGCTCATGGTCTTGTCGGGCGTCATGGGGTGTTCACCCGGCCGCCGCTGGTGCCGTGGCACTTTGGCACAATAACGATCGTAGCCAACGGTGTTTTTTCCATAGTCAATTTGCTTCTGACGCTGTGCCAAACGATGCGCATCTGTCTCTTTGTTATCCGCCAACGTCTTCACAACAGGACCATTCGCGACGATTTTGCCAGTGCCATTCTTTTTTGCACTGTTATTACGATAACCCTCTTGATCCCCGTGTTCTCTTAATGTGTATCTCGAGCGCTTTCTTTTGGTGTTGTACAAGCGGCCGCCTGACGATGCAGAGTCTCGAGTGTCCATTATCTCTACGCTACGCTTCATTTTGGGTTCGACCTGATTGGCGAGTATTGATTCTGTAAGGTTTTGCGAAATATGGCGAAACGGAAACCGATACATTTGGGCTTTTTTTACACGTTGACACTATATTACTGAGTCAATATTGGTGACTCGACACAAGTAACACTGAAAAATCTAATCAATCGCAGTCTGGAGGCTGGAGGAACTTTGCACCGATAAACGGATGGATTAGTTCGATTTAATAAACATGTCTGATGTTCGAACACAGAGCGTGTTTTTAGCTTTACTCTGTTTCAATAGCTCTAGTACCACATCTTCGAATTTTTTCTACATTCGATTTGCGTCGTACACGTCGAGTAAGATTTGTTCTCTTAAATACTTGCTGTTGAGAAACGAAGTGCCATAGCAATAAGAGCGACAAGAAGTCAAACATGAAGGAATTATTCGTAATCGTCCTCTTTTGACCATTTAGTGCAGCTTCCTGTGCTTTTAAAGCCAGATCCTTTTTCTTCAACGCGACTTGATCCTTCCTTAGCGCCGCCCTTTGCGTCATCATAATCGTCACTGTGATCGTAAGACTTTTTAGCTTGCGCTCTATCTTCAGGGATGTACTTGTATTCAGCCTTGTTGTGCATTATCAATTCATCTCCTACAAAGTAAAAACTGTCGGAGACTGTTGCATACGGCTGTGCCACCATGTCACTGATGACCTTTTCGTCCAGCGGAGGCAAGGCGTAAATTGTCTCCCATGTGTTTAAACTGGATGGAATGCAAAAGCCAAAGTTGAAGTCGAAACTCTTGACAATTTCATCACGAAAGTAGTGGCGCTCAATCATGCGCAAATTATGCACTTCGTGCGATCCTACAGAAAACTCAAGCTCCGTGGCAATGGCTGGAAGTCGCAACACGTCCTCAGAAAATTCGTAGCGGATAGTGCGGTAGGCACTCTCTCCGCGCGCATGACCAAGTTCCATCTTGAGGGTAGCCTTGCCTGGCCGATCTTTGCCAATCTCAAAGATTTTGCGCTTGGACTCAAAGTCCGAGATGGAGAAGTGCAAAAATTCTATTCCGTACTTGTTTGCGCTTAATGGACACAGGAAGGCTATCAAACCAGAAAAATGAAGAGATGTAAAAAGTTTGAATGATTGGCTACGGCACTTTTGTTTTCATGTGATGGCTACGCACATTCCGTAGGTGCTTGAAGCTCAAGAACGTCTTTTGGTGTGTATCTATGACAGGGCATGCTTTCTTATGCAGAGAAGTCAGAGTTGTTGACGGTTGTGGCTTTTCGATCTCGACTATCTTTTTGCAGGAATTGTGTTCGCCACTTCGATATAGAAGATAAAATAACCGGTTTTATGTACGGGATATAAATTCCACTTACTAATAAAATTAGGATGACAAGGTATTGGTGTACAAAATTCAGTAGTATTAAATTAGCACAATTGGTGGAACAGATACTATAGTTAGAAGGTAGAAGAAATCAATTAAATATGTCTTTTTCTCCTAGTATACAGGACTATTGTTCACCAACGAAAAGCTTTATCCTCTGAAAAGATGCTCTCATCTTCTTATTCAAGTCGTGATCATCGATGGTTAAGAAGTTCACATGAAGGACACGGTGCTGCCGCTGACAATATTTCACTCGTCTTTAACAACGCACTCTAGATATGATGGTCTCCCTTTTCTTCTTCGGATCATTGTAAAGAGCGCGGTGGTGATCCTGAAACTATTCCGCTCGTCATACTCGACAATACTATGCGAAAATTACTACTCACGCCGGAGATGGGATACTTCATGTAAGTGCCGACTTCAACAATGCACACGTGACAAAATTGAATTTGAAGGAAGCAACGACAAATAAAGCTTCGGCAACGTCAAGTATTGGAGTGAAAGACAGTAATGGGCGAAGTTGAAGTGGTACATACTGCAACATGCTCGAGAAATCTGTCGACATGTTTTGTCTTTTTTATATAATTGAACGCTCCGAACGAAAACGCATTTGAGATCAGAAACCTTTAAAACGGCAATGTGCGTTGCTGACGTTTACGAAGACACTGTGTACAAGATAAAACAAAAATTAGCTTTTCATTCTAGCGCATTACATTTCACCGTCTATGGCCGTAAAACTACTCGAACTGTGGTACTATCGGTAAGTGTTATCAATCAAAATACTCCAACGTCAGACTTCGGTACTAGCACCGGCATCAAGAACTACCGGCACCAATACCACCGTGCAAGCATCTACGACGTCACATTGTTCCCTTCGTAAGAGCTTTTGACACATATTACGCCATATCGGATACAGGAACGAGGTCATTGTCTCGTGCAATCCCCAATTCCGGGTTTAACTCAGTGTTGGCTTCTCGTTTTACAACTCTTACCAATTAGAATTAACGATTCCGTTGGTTTTATCTAGGTCGAACCTCGCGCATGCTAATCATCACATTGTACAAGGTACCATCGGTAGCAAAAGAATCACAAATCTGTCATTTTTGCACCGACACAAGTACTACAGGCGCATTTATGATGGTATATTGGGGTCTAGATGTGCTTAGACTTCCAGCACAATAATCCTCGCGCTAGGAGAATCATTTTGCATCTGCATCGACTTTCCGAGGTCATATACTGTGTTTAAGTGCTAGTTTGGCCTTAGATCCGGCATCTTCATTTCTTTGCAATCTTCATGCTCAACCTGTACGACATAAAAGAAAATTCTTTGTGTAATTGTTGTGTTTGGTTAACTGCATATTTCTAGCAGAAATTCACAAGCACAAAATTTAAAAACGCTCCGAAGTGGATTGCGTGCACGCGCTGGTGAGTAGTGTTTGCTTACGATATAAGGACACCATCTGCATCGGGGCTGCCGTAGCTTTGCGCTTAGAGAAAGCGTAAGTTAGGTCACCGACCTTTCGTTCAACACTTAGAGCAAGTACGAGTTTAGCGAATCGCAATCCGCTTACTCCAAAGTAATTATTGCCTGAATCCAAGGCTAATTAACTCTTCGGTTTAAATTCAAAAATGACTTTATTTATTTTTATCTGCATCAAAGCCGCCTAATTTCAAATGTATAGATTTTAATTGATATATATAGTAAAATCTAAATACATGCACAACTACTGGCTACCCAGCCACATACCGTATTCTTGTTTGGGTGCAGTAACACCATGCCCATCTCGTGTGACACACACACCTGTTACCAGGGTATGTGTAACCCCGTTACACTCTTCCCCATTAAGATTGAGAGCATTTACAGTTCCAATCGATTATTTCCTCAATGAGGCTTGCGTGTCCGTTAGACACTGCGCTGGAACGAAACGCCTTCCGTGCACAATGAGCCCTGTGTCAATGACACCGAAGTCTCCAAGTCTCGCTGGTTTTGACAGCGCTCAGGGGCAGCGCCCAGTTTCATCTCCTGCACACGTTGCCGTGTCGGACCGTGTCTCCGCGGCATCGAGGGATGTAAAATCAAGGCTCGATGATCCCGAGCGTCGCGCTCCGCGCACGCTTACGGTGACAAGTGACGTCGTTGGGGATGTGGAGTTGGTTGACTACGAGTCTGACACTACTTTTGCCAAATGGAATGACGGGGAAGGCGAGTCGCACCAGCGGCATGTGACGAGCCCTGCTCGCGCTTTGCGGATCCCACGTCCGTTTCCAGACTTCTCGTCACATGAAGAACGTGGTGTAATCACCAATGTTCCGATGAGGCACAGAGGCGGCAGCTGGAAGCTGCCGGTAAGGCGGCTCTGATGCGCGGATATCAACAGCGGTCGTTGACTGTCGTGTGGAATATGGATTCCGCCCGGCGGATCCCGCTGTGGAAGCGAAGGACGTGG
>NW_020188505.1:335709-340175 GCF_900000015.1 Plasmopara halstedii
CCTCAAACCCGCGCCACACAGCGTATGGTCCAGAAGCATTGACCACTCGACCCACGCCACCGGGTCTTTCATTGTGTGCAGAAGTCGTGCATAAGTTGATCGTAAACTAGATACCGAATTATTGCCCCACATATGATGTTTAAACGTAGACTCGGACAATTTCAATTGATCGAACAAATTCAATTTACTACGCTTCAGGTCCGAAATACTTACCACTGTAGGTCAGCAACACGTGTAGCGGGACATCAAAGCCTTCGAAGCTTACAGGTTGGTGGAATTAGCTGATATTATGGGGCAAATTTTATATACTGCACATTAAAAACACAGCAAGAATTAAAACGTAGCTTTCCCCATCAAGAATCATTACTAGCTTTATTTAATATAATTTTAATGGGTTATCAGCCAGAAACACTTTTTTTACTTTTTTCAGTCGTGTGTTGGGAAAACAGGGTACGTCTTTTATGATTTGGACCGTTGTCCCAAGAGACTAAGAGCAACGCTTAGAAGTACCAAGGTGAGAACCATGATGAAGTATCACGGTTAATACTTGGCACGGAAGAGGCCATAACAGAGAGGTCAGTGGGACATAGATCACCCTATTTACTATCCTGGGCATTTAGGATAGATGTTGAATTGACATGTTAAAAGTCTCATGTTTTGCCAGTCTTAATACAGAATTAACCACCCTTGATTTTGAGCTGCCCTCGGCAATAAACTGGGGTGCTGTAAACACATCCTCTGTGCATCATTTGGCACAGACTCTGAGAGTAGTAACTTTCTCTTTGCGAGGTGCACCGCAACCTGTTGCACTTTCTTGTTGTACCAGATCCGGTTTTGGGGAGCAGATTGTCACCATATTTTCTTCCTTTGTGTCGCATCAAAAAAAGTTACGGCTTTGAAGATTTTCAACTCGCTCCAACAGAATTGCCGTGGCAGAAAACGTTGAATGTGTTCGTAGAGAATGACTTTCATCGCTGATCTAAGACCCACAACCAAGGTCCTCGAAGAAGCAAAGTATTGTACACTGCTCATGCTACAAGTGACATGTTTTGAATCTAATTGTATAAATATATAGTCAAATTATCATATTGGATAAAATACAGCTAATTTCGTTGCGTTACGATTTACATACCTTTTATGGCCACTACGCTGTTGTCATTTGAGCTTAGATCGAAACACGGGCGAAGTATCGTGATGAAGTATCAAACTTTATTATGGCGAGTATGACGGTGATAGGCACCCGTAAACCAAAAAATTGCGGAACAGTCAAGCTGCTAATCTCGCGCTATACATTGTATAGATTAGTTGTTACAAATTATAAAGGTCATATATTATATACATTCGCAGCTTTCTTTATTCTCAACAAGACAATCTAAATTTTGAGCAAAACAAGTTTAATCTGCTCTCGGTTCGGTACCCGGAAAGTATTTCATAGAATCATCATTTGCGCGTTATGTGACACGAACTCTGAGATGTCTTCGGGCGAGGTGCACGGCAGTCTAATGGCATCAGGTAGCACTTGGCATCACTCAAATGACTCAAATAAGACTGTATGTTTTAAGAGGAGGGAACGTAATCTGTACACAAACCCGTTTTGGTAACCAGACACGCTTGATAAGCTGATATAGTTAGCTGGAGTCGACGGAATGTCACGACTGATAGTTGAGTGCCCTGAAGTGATTATTGCTCGCGACTGGGAGCTTCAATAGTTATGAAAATGTGCTGGAGAGATGCACCCAGAAGCGTCTAAGCCACATTTATGTGGTAGCCTAAACGGCTCCTACAGAAGTCAATAGAATGGAACCGTTTTTTATTCGTCCGACTCCCTTGAGGGACGAGGCGAGAAAATTCTCTACATAGGTTCAGGAGATTGACAAGGCCATGAACTCCGGTCCTGTTCAGAAACAACGCTTCGCGCTAGCCGTCTCCAAGCCACGAGGCAGCAAACAAGGCTGGGTACAAATATGCAGTATCCTAAAAAAGGCACTACACCATGGAAATGATGATGTCACAAGTTTGCAAAGCTCAACAAGAATTTCTGGAGCGAACAGAAGATTATTTTAACCGTCATGGAAAAAGGAAACCAATAGAATAGATTCAGTCGCTGCAAATCGGGATGAGAACAGACCATCCGGAAACTGTTTACCATCGTTATGGAGGGTGGTATGAAGATCCCTACACAAGTGCGTCTCAACCGAGACTTTTTGTGTCGACCATTACTCATTTGAGGAGTTACGTAAATGCGGAGCATAGCTTCCGTGCCACAAGGGTCATTTGAAGCGCGGTATGTGAATACTTTCTAAGTGTACCGAAGGCAAATGGACCTCTGCCAAGCTGAGGAGAAAGCGATTGATCTTTGAGCTTCAGAGAAGTGCCGTAACACACACTCATGTTAAATTTCCAAGAGCCAAACATTTGCTCGCTGCGTGTCTCCTTCTCTCTCGATTTATAATGCAAAGAATTTAGCACCTACGCAGGGTCAGTCGACAGACTTCTTAAAAAAACGTCAAAACGACACAAAGAGGTCTACTAAGTAACGACTGGGATCTATTGTACCCCGTAAATGAAACGGGATTACACGTACCTTGAAATGAAGGGGTGGGACTGCCAGTAGTTATGCAGTTTAATTATATAAACTAGGAAGACCTATAGATTTAGATATAGGTAGCTTTGCCGCAAATAAAACAAAGAAACACAGTCTACATTTTAAACGGAAGAGATTATTTGGCTTGGGATAAGGATGTAGTTACTCTTGAAGTAAGCGGATTGCGATCCGCTCCATTCGTACTAGTTCTAATGTAGAACGAAGGTCACCGACCTCAGCTTAGCTTCCTCTAAGCGGAAGAGCTGCAGTAGCCCTGCTACACTTAATAGCACTTGTAGTCAATCTACGCCTGAATCGTTACGACTGATCCTCTATGAGGATGGAGCAGTTCTCTTATTTTCCCCAAGGCATGCAGGACGGGCTTAAAAAGCTGATATCTCTGCTTGGCCCTGAGGGTGTCAACACCTCGCTTCGCTAGGACCTAGAGCGATCAGCGTGCGCCAAGAGGCCGTTTTGAGCGATGAAAATGCTCTGCTAGACCACCTAGAGCAGAAGATGTAGTCGCCGACTTCATCCATGACGCCACCGTCGACGACGGATGACTCCTCCTGACCCAGGCCGCTCATGGTGATCGTTAAGACCTTTGAGTGCAAGAATGGTTAGAATCTCCTGCTTTGGGTGGGAGAGGCCGAGATGGGCGTCGGCCATTCTCTAGACCGAGCATTTGCGCGTGGCGCTAGCTATCACCAAACTCGGTGGTCGAGCGCATGAATGGGCACTGACGCGCGGCACTTCGGTTAAATCGGTGTTTTCTCCCTGGACAGAGCTTGACCATGCATATCGCGTGCGATCACGTTTCCTTGCCGCCCAACAGGGCGAGAAGGAGTTGGTGGACTTAGTCCAAGAGTCGCGTACTCTCCGTTATGGCAGCCGATCCTCTTCACGAGGTGGTCTCAGTGACCATCTTTATGGAGGGTTACCGCACTGGCGTGGTCAGAATTGAAGTCTTATGTGTGCATCCACCTTAATTTGAAGAAGCGGTGAATGTGGCATTGAATGTCGTGTTCAACTTTAAGTAGGCACCACTTGTTTGGAATGCGCACTCTAGTAGCTCGTCAAGCGGGCCTGAGCGAATGGATCTCATCTATGCTGAACAGAAAAAAGAGGCGGTAGAGCTCCAAGCTGCCGAGCTTTCAAACACCTGATGATGTTTTGTCTGTTGAGACACCCGTCACCTTCGGACTGGTTGATTCTTGGGCAAGGCGCGTCAAGGCTCATCGAAATGACGTCTCGTTTCTCACCAGTCTTCTGGTTCGTCGCGAAGAAACGACAACACACAGTAGGCGCAGGGCGCCCAACTGGGGAAGGACCGATTTCTGTTGAGCTTCAAAGAGGTAGAGGGCAGCAGGGCTCAGCTCCAAAGAGCTCCGTGCTCTTGAACACGGAACGCGGGCTTGCTAGTCGTAAAAGTGACTGTGAAAGGCTGTGAGAAGCCATGGAAGATCCTGATCGACCCTGGGGTGTCGGGCAATTATGCTCGACGCTCCACAATAGAAAGAGGTCTGCTGTATGCTGAGGCGCTGAAAGCGCGGTTGAGTGACATCGTCACTATCCGCATAGCGATGGGGATACGTGTCACGGTGCCGAGGATCCATGTGGACCTCGGTGTCAAGTTTCTTGACTTTGATAGCGTGGAACGCTGCTTAGTCTTAGACTTTGATCCAAGGTATGACTTCATCCTTGGTATGGCATTGTTGGAACACCAAAAACCATGAATTGATTGGAGGTCGAAGACCTTGTGCGCTACGCCCACGTCTCCTGTTGGAGCTTTGGTGACCCATAAATTCACCTCTGCTAGGAGGCAAAACGCTATTGGCTCGTGCACTGGACCGGGACGGTCATCGTACAGAAGATCGGAGTA
>NW_020188505.1:340185-344553 GCF_900000015.1 Plasmopara halstedii
TACAGCAATCCTAAATATTTATCACCCGTGAGAGTTCAAGCTAAAATACTAATTTTTTACAGACTCTCGGTTTAATGAGTAAATCGTACGTACCCATTCTCTGTGAGACTGTATGAGCGAGTTCCTTGAGCTAAAGCTTGCCCCGCGCAAATCCTGTTGCACTTGGTAGCACCCGCCATCACAGGTCTGGTCGTAGTAATATTGTATCTGACGGGAGGACGGAGCAGGAGATAATTGACTACATGTCCTTAGGACCACAAAAGACGCTCAGCAAGCTTTTGCAATGTAGCCGAACACGAGGTAGGTCTAAAGACCGCAAGTGATATTAACTCGTCTGAGAACGTAAAAAAATAATAGAATGTGCGGGCAACACGCCTTTGGGCTCCCTTCAAACCTACTATTGAATAGTAGGGTGTTCATAGCTCAAATGTGGCGTTGTCATCGCCAAAATTCCGGAATTTGTGAAGTCGTCATAACTCCTGATGAAATTTAAGGTACCGTGTACTTTTGTACGCCGCATGGCCAATGATCATGGTAAATTGAGCGAAAAGACTGTGAGATTGCCGAATACGGGTATGATGTCTGTGCGTATTGCGACGGATACACAGGTCTCAAGGCTTTGCCAGCGATGAATGTTGTGCCGTCCTAAACATGTGTTTTTTGTGTGATCTCAACTCGGGTATGATGGAGCTCAAACTCATGTCTATAGATCGACTGGAAGCTGAAGATATTGAATACCACCCCTATCTTGATGGGTTAGATTCTCATTTTTGCCAGAAAGCAGATGCGTTTTGGCACGGCCATGAAGCTGCGATAGTCTCCGCGTAATAAATTTCAAACAGTATTGCTAGGCGTCGGGGGCTACTCTCGGAGGTAAAAAGTGGCAGTAAGCGGCGGGCTCAGGATGAGATGAAAAGTTGCGGTCATTTGTTGTGGAATACATAATCACATGGAATAATATTGTCCCATCGAGAGCGAAAGCCATTACATATGTAAGTTAGGGTCTCTGGACCAGAGTTGGTATGCCTTATGATAGAGCGTGTGCTATGAATCCTTGGCCGGTGAAGAAAGGTATTTCTCAGAAGATTTCAAGAATGTCTCAAACTAGCTTTGATGGACCCTGAAGCTTAATTTTCACATCCGTGCTGAGTGATAAAGCCCCGCGAGTTATGGCGAGCAGGTACATTTACTTGTGATTAGGTGAATTGTTTCATTCTTGAAAACATCGGTTTCCTCTTTACTCCGAGCAGAATCCCTTATTGAGCTTGATGAGTAATTTCCTAGGATTCTTGCAAAACAGTTGCGAGACGGCGAAGTCATCGAGTTGGCATGTTTCATTTACTTAGTTGAGGGGGGTAACTCGACGTGGTGATAAGCGACCCCACAGGTCTTTGCCGCGAATCGTAAAGTGCGGCGCAATATGAACTGGTTCCTGAAATCTTTACTTCCTTACATTTCAATGACTCTCTCCATGGAAACAGTATGACGTCATATATGCGATCCATGCGAAACAAAACTTGGGCTTAGAGAAAGAAAGTAATTGCCTCAGGGCTTCAGTATCGAAAATTTGATGTTGAGTGGTGATATCTATATTCTTATAAGTCTTAACTTTAGCCTCAACCCCAAAGCAAATGCCGCAAAGAACTGCATAGAGTTTACATTTTCCTCTTTTGAGTAAATCTTGCGAGAATAGCCAATCGGTCATGGCGGATTTGATTCAAAACGCCTGGACTGTGAATTGCTGCATGTCCCGAATGTGACGTCGCGTATCGATGAGGCGATACCTGTAACATGCAATCAGTTGCAACATGTGTTGTATTGTTTAAAACTGTATGAGCACTGGACTTTTGAATTAGACCTCGCTTTAGCAAAGTGATTGGTTGCAAATATTTGTTATAAGGATTACTATAACGACCACTGACTCAACGTGTGGTGTTTCCCCACGATGAGGAGAAACAATGTATGAGGCTTACGGCATCTTTATAAGTGACTAGATTGGAAGAAAAATTATAAGGTATATGCGCGCTATCTACTGGTGATTCAGCTTATAGAAATGAAAAACAAAATGTGTGCGCACGTGCATACTTGTCAATGGGTCAAACAATGCCACATGCATCGGCGGCACGTTAAGCTAGTCTGCTGTATCCGACAAGATGTTGGCAGTCTAAAAGTATAAAGTCTTATTCGTTTTCCAAACACGTCCGATAATATCAATACTAGATTTGTGTGTACGGTCTGAGCAAAGTAGCCCGCCCATTCGATGCCAGCAAACGTGCTACTCGCATGAATACATCCGAGTTGTTCCTAGAAAAGATTTATTGCCAACGTGACTTACTGGTGGCCATTGGACCCGATTAAGGTTCGCGCATGACTGCAAAATTTGGGTGGGCCTTATTTAGTCTGTTTGGCACCATATAAATATATTATCCACTTTCTCACTAAAGAAATAGTAAACAAACGTTTTTATCGCGCAGCAGAGAATTTCTGGCTGAGCAGTTACGTTAAGATAATCAAAATGTCCCACATATTGACTATGTTTTGAATACGCAGTGCATGTCGCTACAGGATTGCACAATTTTTCATAGATGGTTTTGTCAATCTTGTGTTTCGTTGATACAGCATCTGATCGTGGAGAGGGTGAGACTACATACACGGTTTTGTTTGCTCGGATTTACCTGGGTTTATTTGAAATATTTAAAGGATTTCCCTTGCCTTGAGTGTCAAGCGCCGAGTTTCACTGACTATTTGGCCACGAGGTAGGATGTGTTGGAGCAAGTCACAGATACTGATACATATGAGTTTGTAAAGGTGAAGTTGTTTTAATTGAAGCTGCCTTAGATTGAAATATCAGTAGACTACAAGTAGTTTGGGCGCTCTCAAAATTTGTTTGGTCACGGTCGCTGACAAGGCAATACCATCAAAATGTGGAACTTGTAAAAAATCTATGCTTTTGTGGGACTTATAAAGCCATACTACATCTTCAATCTGACAAATCGCTCGGATGCGTACTGCTCTATTGAAGACGAAAAAATACCGCGATCATCCCCTGTACCAGAGTAACGTAGTGATATTGGGCGACAATAGGATTCTAAACCGCTTAACGACCACACACAGCTAGCCGAAGTTAATTTGGCCAGATTCGAAAATTTCCAGAAGTAAGGACGCGCATTCAATGTGACCCACTTGAGGGAGGGCTGTCTCCATCCGCCGGTCATTCTCGATAAGTTAGAGATGGTCTACTGCATATGGAGCTGATAGAGGTCTGGCGAGTCCACCATTGCTGTACAAATTATTTGATGAAAATTAGAAGATGCCATTACTTTGATAGATTTCGGAGACTTGATGTTACAGATTGAAGAACGTTTTTGGCGCCGTAGCCGCTTACGAATTTGCCTTCCATTAATTGTTACCTCCCATGGAAGGAAAAGTGCTACTGTGTGTGTAGCGCGCTTACCAGTAGCTAGTAAACATGACCGCGCTCTCACTGGGTGGGGTATACTTCAAAAATTATCGCACATTATGCGCTGGTGTGGATGCTACCGGGTCGAAAAGCCTGCCGGTTGCCATCTTTGTGCTCATCATTCCGAAAACGCCTGTGGGCAGAGCCTTTCTTCATATCCCGCACGCGGTGCAACTTCGAACAGCACGTCCGCGGTCTCAAGAAAAGCGCAGTCCAAGCTCGGTAACCGAGTACCGCGCAGCGCATTGCCAGTGACAGGGTCGCACAACCGAAGACACAGATGCGATGTCTACTCCCGACTGCGCACCGCGCCCGCCACGGGCGATGGATTACCACGTCAAGGATTTGGTGAAAGTCAACAAAGGGTCGAATACTCTTATCTCAGGATGGGGCGAGGTGCCCCAGCGGCGCAACGTGAGCCTTGCTCGACCCTTGAGGACGCCGTGTCTACTTCACGGCCTCTCGACTTCCGGGGAAACTGATGTCATTAACAATGACCTCGTCGAGGCACAGAAGCAGCAGCTCGATGCTGTCCGCAGGGCGGCTCCCATGCACGCGCATCCACAGTCAGTTCTTGCTCCTTCGTGGGTTATACGACTTCCGCACAGCGGATCCCGCTACAGAAGGAAAGGACGCGACCACTCCATCGTTACGCATCTACGTAGTCGGGTCCCCAGACACTAAACAAGCTGAGCTTGAAGAAAGAAACGCTCCCCGAGCTCGCTTCTTGATTTCTCAAAAAATCCTGGTGGATACGTACCGCACTCGACTTCGTGCTCAATGAGGCGGCGCTCCTGTACAACTATTCCTGCGGTGTCTGCTCCTGGCAAAACCGCTGCACATGATGAAGAGCTTTATGAGCGATGAAATAACGGCACCGGAAACGTTCATCACTGTACAACTTAAAG
>NW_020188505.1:344563-347109 GCF_900000015.1 Plasmopara halstedii
CGAGTTGTCGAACACCGAAGGTGTATTGGACAGGAGTCCGGAGCATGGCTCGCAGGATGAAATTGTGGACAGTTTA
The DNA here is from genome assembly GCF_900000015.1 of Plasmopara halstedii. Taxonomy (NCBI): domain Eukaryota; phylum Oomycota; class Peronosporomycetes; order Peronosporales; family Peronosporaceae; genus Plasmopara; species Plasmopara halstedii. The sequence continues at coordinate 344,640 of NW_020188505.1, forward strand.
ATGAGTCTTAGCCGCAATTTGGTGCATGCGTTGGCGGACTAGCTATGTTAAATTGAAACTTTGCCCATTTTCATTTACTTACGTACTCCACCTGCTACTGGCATCGGCATTTTTGCTTTGAGCATACTCTCAGCCTTTAGCGCTGCAAACTAGGGGTATGACACTCAATCGTATTAAGATAAAGCCCGTAATTTGCGATAGATCATCTTGGTGTGGCTCGTAAACCACTGAGCGCTTCTCAACAATCGAAGCAGCTGCTGCATAACATGCGTGGCATGGTCTGCCAAAGACCGAGGCATCGAGGGCGAGGTCCCAGTGATGCACGTGAAGTGTCACGTAATATACTGAGCACTGCTCATGCTTTGAAGCAGTCGCTGTATGCCACGCATCGTCGGACGAGGTCCGAGACCCTTCATATGGGCTTGGAATGGCACGTTATCCACTGGACAAAGAGCGTGGAGCTAGCAAGTCTTCTTCGGATGTTGTTAATAACATCAGGGCCGGTAGAGCAGGAAGTGGGGCTAACACTGGACGATGCTGAGTGCGTGTTCCTACTGGTCTCGCCGCGACGTACAACCTCTGTGGAGAGGCGACGGCGACGCCGTATGTTATCTGCAAGACGCTGGGCGTCGACCCTAACCCAGGATGTGTCTACCGTAGTCGATAGCGCACAGCTATACAACCTCGTCAACGGTATGACGGGGGAAAAAGACGGCGACTACATCCTTGAGGCTATTCCAGCGGTGGATGCTCTTCTTGTGCTGGACAAGATGTCCCTCGAAGAGTTCGAAAAGTTCGGCGGTGCCTTGAAGGCAGGCGACTTGGCTGAAGTGGTCATTATACGACCGCAAGAGGAGATCAACTTGTCGTCGCTTTAGGATGAAGCTGTCTTGGAAAACACCAAGAGGTTACTGAACGAACGAAGTGGATCGTCAATCCCGAAAGAACCCTCGGATCCGTACTTTCCCTTGGTAAAAGAATTTTAAGACGTCGTGCAGCGGGGCTGCCTTAGCTCTTTGCTTAGAGGGAGCTAAGCTAAGGTACCGAACTTACGTTCTATACAAGAACCAGTACCAGTGTAGCGGCGGTAAGGACGCTCTTCCGTTTAAATTTTAACTGTATTGACTGTTTTATTTGCGACAGAGCCGCCTATATTGAAAACTTCGGTTTTTTTATTCAAAAAGTCGAACAAATCTACCGACAGTCCTACCACGTAGTGGCTTCTTGTTACGGTGTAGCCACACCATTGCGTAATTACACGAACTTGTGTGATCCACAACTTTGTACGGTCACACAATCTTGTGTGACCCGCCGTCGGTCCTACCTTCGGACCAAGGTGTGCGTCATGAGATCGATCTGGTTCGTGAATCAAATAATGCGTAGCACGCCAATGGTGTCTGGCCAAGGACCAGTGTGACGTCACTAACGCCTTCTTCTGTGTGAACGACGGCGCAGGAACGGTGCGTGAGAGCAAGTCACTCCTTTCGACAACCATGTTTTGTGTCCGAAAGCCGAACGGCAAATGGCGTATCGTTCACGCTTACAATAAGCTCAACGCTGCGACCATTCTGGCACAGACGCCGATTCCTAGGAAAAATTTTCTCCATAACAACATCGTCGAATGTACAAAGTACAGTGGTCGACTTGGTCGATGAATATTACCAATTGCTCATGAGAGCGAGTGATATTCCACTGACAGCGGTGAGTACTCCAAGCGGCATGCTCTTGGAGTGGCTGGTGATGCCACAAGGGCTATCAAACGCACCAGCAACATGTAATCGTCTTGTGACGCAGTTGTTCAGGCCCCATCGGGCGTATGCACAGGCATACTTCGACGGCATCTTCTTGCAGAGCACAGAAGGACAGATTAAGAGAAACAGATCGTCCATTTAGAGCGATGTACGAGTGTATGAGCACGAATAAATTGTGTGCTAATGCAGACAAGGGAATCTTTGGCGCAGAAGACAAGCGAATCTTTGGCGCAGAAGAGATTCCTCTTTTAGAGTGATTTCATCGAGAATTGTGGCCTTCGAGCGGATCCCGCTAAGGTCAACGCCATTGTGGACTAGCCGGTTCCAAAGAATCAAAAAGACTTGCGCAAGTGGCTTGGCCTCACCATCTACTTGAACAAGCACAGCGAGAACTGCGCAGAAATGGCACGACCATTGTCAATTCTCCTTGCGATGGATGCGATATGGTGTTGGGACACCGAATATTGGGAGGATTTTGCCGGGGTTAAAGACAGCCTCCTTCAGGCACCAATACTGGCATTTCCAGACCCCAAATTGTCCTTTCAGTGTCGTCTGGGATGATTCGGACTTTGCCGTCGGCTGTGCAATGCTGCAAGCATACGCCGAGGGGTGGGGTCGGGTGATCGCGTTCGAATCTCGCCAGCATAACTCTGCGGAGAGGAACTACCCAGTCCACGACAAGGAATTACTTGCGATGAAGTATGCACTTGTCAAGTTCA
>NW_020188505.1:347119-347578 GCF_900000015.1 Plasmopara halstedii
ATCTCACAACCGAGATGACTACTGAGTGGCGTGTCGTGAGCCTCATCGAAGATGCGTCATTTCATATTCTCATAATGAGGAGCCGCAATTCGTGGTGTATCCGTCGAATCGGTGCTTTAATATAGCAAACCATTAGCAACGAATATCGGTGCAATCGTGCACGCAGTTTTGGTGACAATTTCTTGTCCGAGTCTCCAAACTCCTTGCTCCCGAGAGCCCGTAGCAGCGCTATGGAAACACGAAGTACAGTGCACTCGACTTGGTCGATGGGTATCACCAATGGCTCATTAGAGCGAGTGATACTCCGCTGATAGTGGTAAGCACTGCGAGCGGCATGCTCTGGGAGTTACTGGTGATGCCCCAAGGGCTGTCAAATGCACCAGCAACATTTAATCGTCTTATGACACAGTTGTTCAGGCCCCACAGGGCGTATGCACAGACATACTTTGACGACATTTT
>NW_020188505.1:347588-347834 GCF_900000015.1 Plasmopara halstedii
CCCTCCCGTGTCCTGCATGACTGTGGACGAAGATGTCGTCGAAGCATGTATGTGCATACGTCTGGTGAAGCCTGGACAACTGCTTCACAAGACAGTTTAATGTTTCTAGTATAACAGTCCTTGGGGCATCACCGGCCACTCCCAGAACATGCCGCTCGGAGTACTCACCGCTGTCAGCGAAATATGACTCGCTCTCATGAGCAATTGGTAACACCCATCGACCAAGTCGAGTGCACTGTACTTTGT
>NW_020188505.1:347844-350315 GCF_900000015.1 Plasmopara halstedii
TCATGACGCACACCTTGGTCCGGAGATAGGACCGACGGTGGGCCTTTGAAGACGACGTCTTGAAATTCCTTCACCAATGAATAGTACGGATCCGCCAAATTCTTCGGGATTAATGATCATTAGCGCCTTCTTGGTGGCCTTCAAGACAGCTTCATCTAGAAGCGACGACGAGTTGATCTTCTCTTTCAGTCGTACAATGATCACTTCGGCTCAGTTGCCTGACTTCAAGGCACCGCCGAACTCTTCGAGGGACATCTTCTCCAGCTCAAGAAGAGCATCCACCGCGGAAATAGCCTCGAGGGTTACGTCAACGTCTTTCCCCCCATCATACCGTTGACAAAGGTGTATAGTCGCGTATTATTGTCTACAGCAGACACATCCTGGGTCAGGGTGGATTCCCTGCGTTTCAAAGTCCATATGTTCGAGCATCCTTAAGATATAATCAAGAGCCCAAACGACAGATATTTTGAAAAGCCGAAAATGATTGCTGTTTGGTCCACGAGAACAAAGCCATGTCCGTCTGGTGGTACAGCTCCGCAGTGGGATACTCACCTTCAAAATACTTTGATGCTGCGCTTTCCTTCGCTCGGCAGCTTAATGCCCTCTCCTCTTTCCCAGAACCGCTCAGCAAGCTCGTGGGATGTGTATTTCAACCTAGTCGTGCCGACTTGAAGTCAAATTTGGCATTTAATGCCACATTTACCGCTTTTTCAAAGAAAACGGATGCACACAAAATGCAGATAACATACGGCTTCGCCGTTGCCTGTCCACAGAGATTTTACATCTCGGCAAAATTAGTGGAAACACGCACTCAGCGTCGTCCAGTGTCCCTGTTTCCTGTTCCACAGGAGCCCTGATGTTATAAACAACATCCGACGAAGAAGTGCCATTTCACGGCATCGGATGGGCCTTGCTCAAGATTTCTTGGACCTCATTCAACCATACCACTCGTTGCATGCAGTTACTGCTTCGAAACGTGAGCAGTACTCAGTGGATTACGTGTCACTCCGCGTGCATCACTGGGGCCTCGCCTTCGATGCCTTGGACCTCATCCGACTATACACGCATGCCATGCAGCGACGGCTCCAATACTTGAGCAGTGACCAGAGGATTACGTGCCACTCCACGTTTAGCCCGCGAGCCATGCTCGGGACTCCTGTCCGATACATTTTCGGTTTTCACCAACTCGGATACTCTGTATTCCAGCTGGTTGACCGTCTAGGTCCAGTGCCCGTGCCAAAAGTGTTTTTGCCTCCTAGCAGAGGTGGGTTCATGACCGACCAACGCTCCACCAGGAGACGTGGGCGTAGCGCCAAGGTCTTCGAACTCCAATCGATCCGTAGCTCATGGTGCTCCACCAAGAATCAGAAGAGTTATCATTGCTTAGAAACTTGGAGTGAAGGAAAACCTTGATATTCTCAGTAATATTGAGACTGGGTTGGTTGTGCATCCATCAACAATACCCGGGATTGATACCAAGTCTAAGTCTAAGCAGCCTTCCACGCTATCAAAGCTAAGAAACTTGACGCCGATGTCCACAGGGACCTTCGGCACCGTGACAAATGCCCCTGTGACCTCATCCTTTGTGGAGCACCATGAGCTATGGATCGACTGGAGTTCGAAGACCTTGGCGCTACGCCCACGTCTCCTGGTGGAGCTTTGGTCGGTCATGAACCCACCTCTGCTAGGAGGCAAATTGGCACGGGCACTGGACCTAGACGGTCAACGTACTGGAGATCAGAGTATCCGAGTTGGTGAAAACCAAAGATGTACCGGACAGGAGTCCCGAACATGGGTCGCGGGCTGAAAGTGGACTGGCAAGTCATCCACTGGACGAAGACTGCGGAACTTGCGGCTCTTCGTCGGATGTTGTTTATAACATCAAGGCTCCGGTGAAGCAGGGAGTGAAGACACTGGCCGACGCTGAGTGCGTGTTCCCACTGGATTCGTCGAGACATAAACGCTTCGTGGAGAGACAACGGCGACGCCGTATACTATCTGCGAAACGCAGGGGCGTCCATCCTGACCCAGGTTGTGTCTGCTGAAGACGATAGCGCACAGCTATACACCCTCGTCACTGGTATGATAGGGGTAGGATCACCCTCGAAACTATTCCCGCGGTGGATGCTCTTCTAGAGCTGGACGAGATGCCCCTCGAAGAGTTCGGCGGTGCCCTGGAGTCAGGCGACTTAGCGGAAGTGGCCATTGTACGGCCGGAAAAGGGGATCAACACGTCGTCGCTTCTGGATGACGCTGTCCTGGCGGACACTAAGAGGGTGCTGAACGCACGAAAAGGATCTTTGATCCGGAAGAATGCATCGGATCAGTGCTATCCATTGGTAAAGGAATTAAAAGACGTCGTTTTCAAAGGCCCACCGTCGGTCCTATCTCCGGACCAAGGTGTGCGTCATGCGATCGATCTGTTTCCGGGAACGAAATACTGCGTAACACGCCAATCGCCCCTGCCCAAG
>NW_020188505.1:350325-350432 GCF_900000015.1 Plasmopara halstedii
TGGTTGGCTGCACGTGAGCTTACGGATCGCTGGATGAAGATGGATCTGCTTTGTGGCGTCTGATGCTTGGATTTCTAAGTTTATGAAGCGCAATGATCTCTCACTGC
>NW_020188505.1:350442-351165 GCF_900000015.1 Plasmopara halstedii
TAATGATCACTGCCAAAGTGATATCGGCAATGGCGCAACACTGGAAGTTACCAGCTAGACACGGAGATGTGCCTAATGCTTATGTTAAAGCATCCGCTGAAGAGGAATTTCCTATTTATATTAAGACCCCACAAGGGATGGAGATACGGGATCAAGTATTGAAGGAGTTGGGTGTGAATTCTACAAATGAAATCATATTATTACTACTTCAAAGCCTTTACGGCTTGAAACAAGCCGGCAGATTATGGAATCGATTACTTAGTACAAAATTGACCGATTTGGGATTGAAGCAATCAATCGTTGAACCATGTTTATTTTACAGGAAGGATGGTCGTGAAATTTTACTCGTAGGAATATACGTGGATGAGTTATTGGTCACTGGGACCAATGACGACTTAGTGAACAAGCTGTTTGAATCACTTAAAATCTTACAAATCAAGGATTTGGGAGAAGTTAACAAGTTCTTGGGGACGAGAATCATTAAACACGAAGAAGATTATTTTCTTGATCAAGAACATCTTATTAATGACCTTTTAAACCAATATGGAATGAATGACGCAAAAATGACAAAAGCTCCAATTGATTCTGGGCATTTATGTGACGAATCTAGCCCTAAATTGCACGATCCAAAGAATTTCAGGTCACTAGCGGGGAGTTTGTTGTGAATTTCGCGTTGCACGCGTCCAGACTTGTCATTTGCCGTTCACAAGATGATGAGAAGAA
>NW_020188505.1:351806-351878 GCF_900000015.1 Plasmopara halstedii
TGGAGGGTGTAACTTCGGATGGATATGCCGAAAACAGGCGTCAGTGTCGCAATCAACGGCAGAGTCTGAATT
>NW_020188505.1:351888-360433 GCF_900000015.1 Plasmopara halstedii
TTGGGTGGATAAGCAGTCCACAATGATGTAGATTTTTTATGCACACCTGCGCGATGTATCAGTTCAAAGCAGAATGGAAGCAGACGATACGAACCAAACGCAAGATATTCAAAGGGGTACGTTTATTCTTGGTGAGTTTATCTAACGATCTCTGTTGTGTGCTTATTCGGGCAAATTCTGGTAGAATATTCTGTTGGTTACCCATTGGCTCGAAACGTTGAATTGTGTGATTACATTTGAGATTCGGTACGCTGATAAACTTGACCCCATTTTTACATAACAAGACTCTTCTCCCTTCGTCGCTGATCTTAAAAAAAACGACCATGGACAGAACACCATAAAAATGAACGAGCCTTTGTGTCCAACGGCCAAAGTAAAATGCTTACCGTCTCTTGCTACAATAGTGTCGTCGCTCCACTGCCATTTCTACAATTCTTTCCATTTAATTGATTTTGATTACGCATAAAATGATTTGGCCTGTCTCGTCCGTACGAGCGCCAGAACCTACGTTTGTACAAATAAAGTGTCGTACCATCTTCAATGCTAGTAGTTTGAAAGCTCAACAGTGCCAGAAAAGTGCCTACGTGACACGCGGATACGATGTATCAGGCTCCACTAACGAATCATAAAATCTGTTACACTTCTGTCGGTACTTCAACTTTGTCGATTCGACACGATGGACTCGACAGATGCTCACACAATAGGATACATTGCAGTACTGTACAATATAAAAAAGGCTCTTGTCGAAAATACAAGATCGTAGACTACATGCATGTGTAGTATATTGTGTAAATTGCAGTAGATTTACAACGGAGTCATTTCGGTGCTTTTTAAGTGAATGCTGTAGCTTCTTCTCTCGCGATGTTTAGATTAAACGTAGTGAATTGTGTCAGACAATGACGAAGCAAATCGCTGTCGTGCTATTTCGAGACACGCTTACAATCGAACGTTGTTGCAGCTCATCCTGCATTCGTACTTCGAATGCAGGATGAGGAATTGATCTACGACTTGTACATGTACGTACGTAGAAGCGAAAGACTTGTGCTAGAAGCTTTTGTAGCCAATACATACATATATTGAGCATATCCAAAGATCTGCGCTTGTTAGACCTGTAGCTAATTATTCACGTTTATCATACGTGCTATACTATAGTTGACATTTAATTTGATGAACAAACTCTGTCTAAATACTCTATGTCACAGATGTTTCGCCATTCTTGATGGCTAGTAACAGCAATCTTAGGTGCTTAGAGTTCACATGCAGTGTCATATGTGTGAAACGACAATTGTTGCAGTAAAGCCGCGGTATAGTCATGAACTGGGTGCATTACCTAGGTTACTTATATACCAACTAAGCAGATGTATATATTTAATTTAGATCATGTAGCATTTGAAGATGATTATCAAGTGTAAGCTGATAACTAGTAGTCCACGGCACTTTGACTGAAACAAAAAGATTGTATGAAAACACGTCGTTGTACTTAAAGTTTTTAAATGGTCGCCTTAAAGCAAAATTATATGTACAACAGATTCCTCCAATCTAGATGAATAAACTAATGTATCTAATACTCATGACAGCTTACAAGTACAACAGCACAGGCTGGTCACTTTGAAGACGGTAGTGTTCGTGAGTCTGGTCCATCAATGCGGCAGATATGCCAGGGTTTTCATCAACAAAGAGACACTGAAGAACATCGAGGATCTCACGATCTGAAACATTAGCAGCCTGAGGCACACTAATGTTCTGTTCTGAGCTGCTCGATGTAGCGGCATTATGTGCGGTTGTTAATGCCCATGGAACATAATCAGTGACGGAGAGAGGGCTCGGACGGGCAGGAGGAGCTCGAAGCACAGGTGGAACAGCGGCACGAGCAGCAGCCACAGCACCTGGTGGATGTTGTGTTCGCAAGTGGCGCGTAAGATTTCCAGCCGTACTAAATGTCTTTCCACAGCCTTCAACAACGCAGATATGAGCAACGCTGCCGAGATGATTTTGTAGGTGACGTGCGAGCTTTTCCGATTTTGTGAATATGCGCGTGCATCCTTCAACAGGACATTCGAGTTTCTTGAGTAAATGAAGTCGGCGATGACGAGCCAAATTGCCTGACGTACTAAACCGCTTGGCACAAGAACGAATCGCACATTGGTATGGCTTTTCACCAGTATGAGTCTTCATGTGCTCTCGTAAAGTAAATTTGCGCTGAAACCGGCCGTTACATGAAGGGACGGGACATTGAAACGGGCGTTCACGCTCTTGTGTTGGTGCAGAGGGAGAGGAAGCCATAAACTTGGGACTAGAAACAGGAGACTCGGTGTGATCCATAGTGACAACAAAAGTTGATTGAACTGCTTTGGTGAGTTAAGATGGTCACGGACGCGTTGGTCGCTGTGAGGCAGAAGGCAAAATTGAAAATGAATTTGTTCTGAGGCGCAGCTTTTGGCTCCGTATCCGCCAGAAGGGCTTGCCCTGCCCTCCCCTGCCCTGCCCTGCCCTGCCCTCTTGGCCGGTCCATTGACAGGCCTGTCACTACTCCTTGATGTTGGTCCGCTGTGACTTGGACAGCCAGCTGGCCAGTCTGCACTCCACCCCACATCTTGAACGGTCTTCATCTATGCCTACCAGAATCGTCGCGTTGTCAGACAAAAGTCGCAGCGAGAAAAAAAGGCTTACAGTATTTTGTTACAAGAAATATACTTAAAGATGGAGACAGCACACAAAAGTCCACCGAGAAGCGTTGGGAAGATGAGCCAATTCTCGTGTAGATTTGTCCACTTCTATTCGCTAAAGCCATGTGGAGTGCGCGGGCAGGACAAAGACCGCCTTCATCTTGTATACTTCTTATGCTTCTTTCCATCTATTGGGCAGACAGGGTTCGCACCATCGTGCCAGAAACTTCGTGATTATGGGAAGTCCGATAAAGGCAGAGCCCTCAATGGTGCTACTTAATGTGAAAGCCTGCGCATGCGGGATCAATTCTTGTGTCTATCTCTTGAGGAATGTCATTCAGTACCTTCGCGACAATGGCCTATCGGTCGAATGACATAAAATTTCATTGCTGAATTGCTTACTATGTATTTCTTCTAGTAAACAATCAATGATAGCGATCATGGGAATGGATAACTAAATCAATCATTGTAATGTTTTATCTAGGATTGGTAGCTTACTGTTACTACGTAGAATTGAACCTAGTGTTTTTAGCTGCATTAAAAGTTTTTGATTCTATCAAATACTTGACACTATTGCTATAACCTTGTGAGACAGTTATTTCAGATTAATTGTCGAATGATCTCAAAGTTGATAAAGCACTCATGAGTAGCCAACAATCAGTGCGTACCTGTACAGAACAACAACACGTACATGTAGTATAAAAAGCGCTACCGACTGTCGCGTAGAAGGTGGCTAAACGTCACGACGAATTTCGCGTCTTTCCAAACTCGTACAGACCTCAATGCCGCGTCGCCCCTGAGAAAAATGTCGCCGCACGCAATAATTATACATACAGTAGGGAACTTGGCACTGTGAAGGCGTAAGCAGCTTTATACGAGAAATCCACAAATTTGGATGCTCTCCATACCATTTTGAGAAGCACCATGGCTAAAAATATGTTTGTGCTTTCGAGGTCGAAATACCAATCATCCACATAGTGTTTTGACCTCAAAAGCCTCTACCGCAAGAATGACTTGTAGCCCATAATCAAAATACAATTTGCTCCAAACGACCTCTTGATACGGGGAGAGTGCATGGATTTGGCATAACATAACAAGGTCGAATAACACCTTCCCCGTCTGTAAGCTGTCATCATAAACCGTAGTACTTTGGAAAATAAAGTCAGAATGAGACCTTATTCATCGATTTAAGAAGGGAAAGAATACTATCAGTGTAAGTTCTGAATGTCTCGCTGTCATGCACTGTGCACACTAGAAATCGGCTGTAGCAGCCTAAAAATTGTTGTTGTTGTAGATTTGTAGTGTAACTAAATGAAATTTCTTAACTAGTTTTTTATTTCTGCTGAATGTACATACGTTATCAAAGAGCCAGCCACTCATTATATTGCTTTATATCAAAATGCATTCGAACTCAATCGAATTTATCTTCCGTCTGCAAAGCTTGTACGATTGTTGTGGGCATTTCCTTTTTTCTGTGATTGATGAGGGTATGCACTTCTTACTGGAAGTGACAATTGCTATAGAGCATATCCTTTCCAACTGTATCCACTTGTTTTGTTGAGTCAGAACATTATCGTAGCAATAGCTGCATTTCTTGACTTAGATGGAATCGTATTTTACGACCTTGTCATTGCGATGATGACATTGGCCTTCTTATTGAAAATACTTGACCGAAATTCATGGCACACAAGAAAATGGCGACACGTCATGTTGGCTTGCCCAATTTTTACTGTAATCGATCGCCCACCAGTCGATGGAATGTCGAGGTCAAAGCAAGAAATTCCATGCGCAACACATGTATTCGTACTGTATCAAACTTGACTCTGCGGAGTGGCCGTAATACTGCATCCTGGTGCAAATTTATCGAACAAAATACATCTGCTCTACGGATGAATCGTAGCAGTAATAGCAGCAAAATTCAATCTTCTGATTTTCCGAAAAATGTCTGTCGGTTAATATTCGAGCGTGGTGATGTACGTACGCTCGGTCTGAAAAAGTGCTGGATACGATCTGAAGGACAATTTGAATTGGTCCTCGTCCAATGCTCCTGTTTACTATTTCGGAACCAAGAACGTACTGCGCTCTATACATTTGGGCCTTTCCAAGTGTATCCATAGGACATGTGCTGTATTTTCTAGTTGAAGTGACACGGATGGGATTTTGTTCCCGCAAACCCAATTTCGACAGAACGACATGCCAGTAGTAAAGCAATATCATATTAACATTACTTAGGACCTCCTTCCGAAAAATAAATTTCCGGAATGTTGGGATTTTAAATGTCATTTGGTAATTATCACGGTATCATGGGCCAAGGCGACAATATCTTTCTGGACGCTGCAGCCGTCATGCAAAATATGCTCTTGTGTGTTTACTGGGCAAGCAATTGTTGCTGTCCATTACGAGCAGACTGAAGAAAGGCAGGAATTAATCTCATTGTGTGTAAAAGAGCTTAGACCGACAATTGAATGATGACAATCTGCAGAAGAGTTAAGACAAGCAGTCTTGCCGCCGCCGGAAAACTGTGCACGATCTTACTGGTTGGCTATGTGTTTCTGTAATCATCTGTACTTGAATCTTACAAATTTGATTTATATATATTCATTATAATACGGTATAGTTGGACGAAATTTACATTACATCTCGTGTGATCGTGAATTTTCATGATTCATGCGTACCTGGAATATCAGTATTTATGAAGGGCGCAAAACTTCGGAAAGGAGGGGTCGTAGTTACGCGTGATCTACTAGCAGCACATCAGTGAGTAAAGGCAGATTAAGAAAGAAGAGCATATTGCAATTAGTAGATTCAATCCTGTAGTTTACCTTGGAGGCTCTCAATTCAGCTCCTGGTTGGGTAACCTCCGTGTAATTCCAAAAGCGGATTTTAAGATTCCTCTGTGCAACTTGCGACGACAACTTTGCTGCGTAATGAGTTCACAGACAAATTGAGCAAAGGGTCGCTATCTCAAACCAAGAGCAAAACCGAGAGTCTCCAGAGCGATAAAGTTCTGTGTTCTGTAGATGCACTAAGATCACTTTCTTGTTAAGTATATGAGCTTTTCCTCTCTGTGTGTCTTTAGTAGCAAACCTACTGAGTTACGCTCCTTTTCTACGAGGTTCCATTGCGCTTGGTGTCAGTTGTTGTCAAAATAAAAAATATCCACGGCCAAGTTTTAACATACTTTATTTGTCGTGAAGACTCAATATTAATTGCTCGACTGTTTTTGCCTCCACTGCGATATCATGGGTGGCGGCTTAAGAGCTGACAGCGGTGAGAATTCACCTGGGGGCCACCTCACCGGTACGACAACACCAGGAACGGCTTGAATGAGCGCTGGTAAAGGCATGACAAACGGTTTGGTTCGCACTGAAATTTTTCTCGTCCATCCTTCCTCCTCTAAGGAGGCGGTGTGCATTACACTAGATGCGTAGCACTTCTGCCGAATCACACGGGTTGGTGTGGGTGCGGATAGCGGGAGCTTTATGAGCGCTATGATGCGATGGTTCTCAATCAGAATGAGGATGATGACAGTGATGGTTGCTGCTGGATGGCGTCGTAGTACTAGCAGGTGCTACATCTGTGTCCGCACAGACCATCCCCTCTTTACGTACCCTCTGACTCCCACGTAGTGTCAATGTGGGGAACGACGAGCCCAGATAATCCCTGCGCTTCTTGCCAAAGTCGGACCTCAAACTTCTCGAAGGTTGCATTCCCCCACTTCATCAAATGCTGGTTACAGCTCTGATGATCCCGTCGGCCCATTAACTGCCCCACAGAAGAAGACATCCCTTTTCTCATCGAGGAGCGACATCCTTCTGCGGCTAGCTTCAACAAGCTCGCTGTGCAAGTGCATGGCAACCCCATTGCAGGAAGGCTCATACTAGCTCAATGAGCTAACTACTATTTGTACCTTGATTTTACCACTGCAAACAGCAGTCATTCTATCATTAAAACGAACCAAAGCAGCGAATGATGAGGGTTGGATCTGTTGGTACTTTAATAAAAACATTAGTATATTAAGTTCCCCACCACGCGATGTCGGACCATCTTTTTGCCAATTTCAGCAACTAGCATGCCCAGTCTAGCTCATCCCGTAAGCGAAATGAGCAAAACTTAGCTGTAAAGCGGTGCATTCTATCCGACAAATATAACACCTTGTTCAGACGGTCCACCAATTACAATTTGCTGCACCTTTATAAGATGTCTGTTTTTCAGTGAGAGTCACTATTATTTTCAGACTTAGTTTGGGTGCATCAGATAAAGTGCTTGATGACCAGTCATGTAGCTGTTTTACTTCGTGGTTTATTTTCATAAACAGCTGCACTTGCCGCCAAGACCACACTGCCAGTATTATCGAAAGCGTCTTGAAATATCAAATGTCAATATCCTCCGTATGGATTACCAACATTTGTCACAGCGACCAAGGTACTGAAACATGGGCGAGGGTGTATCGTGTGAGCGCATTCCGCAGTTGCGTGCAGAAAAGGCTTACCAGTTTTTCATGGCGGAATCCAATACACGAAGCTCGTTATCCCTACTTCAGGTCACAGCAATCATTTTACGCCGCTATATTCCATGCTTGGGGTTATCAAAATAGATACAATCACACGCTACGTACTGTGTGCAGCTTAAACATTAGGACGAGAATAATGTTGCAGAATTGCAGCCAAAGCTTCGATTAAGCGCCACCCAATTTAGAAATTCCATTTAGTCCAAATTATTGAGCAGTGCAACATGTGTTGCATCTGTCTCCTTAGCTGTACGAAATACATCATGAACTCGTGGTAAAAGCATCGGAAAGGTAGTCTCAGCAGATTCGGCTAGCTATCTGGAGTCTAATCGAGCGGTGAAGTGACAAAGTTACTCTGTACTGCACTGCATGATCTTTATAGATCACAAACGGACTAGAGCCGAGCACATGTACCTTGAGCTAGAAAAAAGCAAACATCAGAGCAGTCATCTTCTTGCCATGAGCACGATAATACTATAGTGCCACTCAAAGCCGGTGAGACTCGAACGTGATGACACGTTCATACCCATTCAATTTGCTTACCGTGAAGATCAGCCTTTCGCAACGACCGAACTGTCACAGACGAGATGGAATAACTTGGTCGGAGACGCAAGATCCGGCATGACGCTTACATTCACAGCATTGATGGCAGCCAATTCTGCCTTATGCTAGTACCAACAGACATCTTTTTACAAATATGAGGAGAAACTGTACCGTCTTGGCATAATTTGCACCATATAGTTGACTGAACCGAGTCACTTTCTTTACCCACTTGCAAAACAACACTGGCGAATGTGTTGAAATCTGTATATCTGCAAAAAAAATTCGCACATCATGCTTCCCAATGCAACATTCGAAAGAGCGATCATTGCCGGCGCCAACAAACCACTGTTCATTTATAGTAAGTAGACAGTTAAAGTGCATACAGTAAATAACGTTCTGCGAGAATTGGTGTGAATGTCCGCTCCTACTTCCTAGAATTTGCGCAACCATGAACAAATGTGCCGTCAAAACATTTGGTGCCTAGTCACGATACAGTTTAAATAGCTGCATCATCATACATTCAGTTAATGTGATTACGTAAGAAAATAGGTAGGGGCACCAGCAACCTGTAAAGCATTCCACTCTGAATAATCATCGAAATCAATACCTCTCACGATCAGTTGACAACAACATCATCGAAATCTCTAAGCAAGATGCGACTGACCCTGCTATTCCGCAAAAAAAACTGCGCCTTTATGCACAGATACATAGGTAGCCTTTTTGGCATGATAAGCTGGCGTCAAATGGGGTGACTTATTTTCTCTCGTCACTGCTTCGCGCGGATGAGAGTATATATGTTCCGACACGAACGCTCGCTCTCATCCGC
>NW_020188505.1:360443-360603 GCF_900000015.1 Plasmopara halstedii
AACAACTCGTTACTAAACCTTCCGCATTGCCCACCATGACATGGAGCAACGTTAGACTCCTTACAGTGAACACTAATTGCATCAAGAAGAACGGTCACCTAGTTATTGAAAGCTTGCTCTCCAAGTACTCGGTGTCGTGCGTCCAAGAAACCAAGTTCGC
>NW_020188505.1:360613-360965 GCF_900000015.1 Plasmopara halstedii
ATTTGTCGCGGCCGCGTTATCCTGGTGCGCCTGAAATATTTAGATACGCTTTAGCACATCTGAAAGCGCTAAGACGCATTTGACATTGTATCTGAGCTGCTGACAAAGGTACGAGCGTTTGATTACGAAATTTGTCTCCGCCGCGTCAACCTGATGCTTCTGAATCAATCAGGTACGCCGTAGCACGTCTGGAAGTGCTTAAACGCATTTGACTTGGTATCTCAGTTGTTGATGACGTGACGAACGTTTGATTGCGATATTCTTCGACGCTGCGTCAAATGCTGCGTCTGAAAGATTCAGATAGGATGTTGAACATCCGAAAGCGGTAAAACGATTTTGACTTGGTATCTCA
>NW_020188505.1:363194-386530 GCF_900000015.1 Plasmopara halstedii
CCCCGTCACACTAGGTAGCCAGTAGTTATGCATGTATTTAGATTTTTCTATATATATTTAAGAGTTTCTTAGCCTTGATTAAGGTACTATCTACTCTTGGAGGTAGCGGATTGCAATCCACTACATTCGTATTGGTTCTTGTAAGGAACGAAATGTCTGTGACCTAAATTACGTTTCCTCAAACGCTAAGCTACGGCAGCCCCGCTGCAGAAAAACTTACTGGATGTAAACTCACCGATAACGGTGTCGCCGACAGCAGCGAGATTTCCCAGAAATCCACACATACAACAATGTCGTGATTACCGGATGCGTCGTTTGAAAAGCCAAAATTAAATCATATTTTATTAGGCATGTCATAACCGGCAGACTGATCGAAGGTGACGATGTATGTGGAAAGAATTTGATATATTGGAACCTTTAACACATGTTTGCACGGACGCGTACCAGCTTATACATGTTGGAGCATCAGAAAAGCGCCCACTAAGGAGTATGTCGTTTCTCTCCTGAGATGGTCACGCAGAGAGGAATGATGTGCCCTGTACAACTTCAGACCCTCTTCACAAGACGCCAATAAACGCTGAATATCATGAGAATCAGAAATAAGCCTTGGAATGAGGTATAGTGGTGCAGGCGTTCAGCTGCGGGTTTCGATGAACTGACAGCTGGAGTCTCAAGAGTTCTTGCTTCCCGAAGCTTTCAGTAGTGCAGCGCAAGTTGTCGCTGTTCCAACGTTGTTCGTTTCGCGGAATAAAGCCACATCACTATTAGGATATGCAAATCTTTGTCGTGGTGCCGCGCAGACGCGCATCCGCCACTAAATTAAGCACACACAATTCATACCTCACCTCGAGAGTATTCTTGGTATCGAAGGCTGAAAGTATTGCTATTCATCGGAAGAGATTTGGTGACGTTTTCGCTGCGCGAAATGGTAAATGATCTGTATAAGTCATAAATGACTTAAAGCCAAGCAAGGGCACCCCGCATATTACGAGCGCACGTTTTATTGCAAGTAGCTCTTAGTTGCGATGTTAGCTGTTGTCTGTACCTTTTCAAGTTGGTGTCTTCAAGGGACATCTCGTCCAGCTCAAGAAGAACATCCACTGCAGGCATAGCCTTGAGGCGGACGTCGACACAACCACGATTACGCGTTCATGCCCACGGAAATCTTAGAGTAAAACATAGCTAATGGCAAAAGGCTGAATGTCACAAATAACATGGCATGGCCGATCTGGTTTTGGAAGAACCTGAATCAGGGCGCGCATGAGCTTTCTTACACATCCCAAAACACCGCCTCTTCTGCCTCGCCACAGACATTTAACATTTCTAGCTAGAACCTGTGTCACGTCGGCGTATTTTGCGCTGTATTTGTTGTAAAGAATGGCCAGACTAAACCACTTCCGTAAGTTCACTTGGTATGAGGTACTGGTCAATCAAAGGAAAAAAATACCAGCGCCAAACCACACGTGTCCATATTGAAAATAGCTTTTCTAAGCAGTTACATTCGCGCATTGCCTGCAAGTTTTTAACGCGGCACTTACATCCGACTTCCGTGCTTCTGCAACCATGGTCGATTATGTCGAATATTTTTGCACACACACGATGTGGCCAGAACAGCCGCACCAACGTAAGTTTTGATGTCGCTGATGCGTGGAATGGTCCTTGTGATAACAATAACCATTTACTTGGCATCACACTCAAAGTATTTGCTACAGATATTGACATCGCTGTCTCTTGACGATACCCATCAAGATACTGAACAGTGCGCAATTTATTACCGCAATCATTTTTTAGGGTTGGTGTCTCCACCGAAATAGTGGCTGCGTTATGTTTTTAATAAACATGCACAATTTTGCCACTTTCTGTCAGACTTTCTCACACCTAGGCGATGCCGAGTAAAAGATCATATATTTTTCATCAGACTTGCTACATGATTTGCACGGAAGAATGCATCTATAATGTCTGAATATTGCCATGAGATGAGAATGGTCTAACGTTGACGAAGTATTCAGTTCCGGGCGTAACACGCGTGGTGGATCGCTTGTCACCACGTCATGATATGACTACAAAAGGATAAACAGACTTGTTGAGGATTGCTACTCCACTCCTCGCACTCAGTTATCTGTGGGTGCGACCTTGATATGATGGGATTTGTATCAATGTTCTGGTATCTCTAATGTCAGAAGGGTACTGTGTACGTGCACCTACCTAATCTGCTACTAATGTCGACCAAACTTCAACACCAAAGTGCAATATTTTCACTCATTCGTTGTATTTCCTACACACTCATCTGGGCGTAGGATATTGAGATGTGTGACGATGTGCCTACGAATGTCTCTCTCGGTTATTGCATTTCGCGTCGGAAAAATGTTCGAAGGATAGACAAGAATAGTCAAGAGTAATAGCGTCGCTTGTTATCAGACTTGTAAGATTGTTGTTCAGGTCTAAAATAATTTTATTTTCATGATCAGCGATTCAGATAGTGATTACCTCTGGAAGTGGAAAGC
Organism: Plasmopara halstedii; assembly: GCF_900000015.1. NCBI lineage: Eukaryota > Oomycota > Peronosporomycetes > Peronosporales > Peronosporaceae > Plasmopara > Plasmopara halstedii. The sequence goes on from NW_020188505.1 coordinate 365,699, forward strand.
ACACCGGGTTCTCACACGACATTCATCGAATTTAGGTGAGCGAATGAACCAGGGGGCAGCACCAACTTCTTTCGAGATCGCAACACGCTCTCCGAATTGATTTTTTCTAGCAAAAGACGAAATTGCTCTACCTCGCGATCAATTTCATCTTCTTCTGGGCAGCGTACCTCCGTGTCATAATCACAAGTTTCGTCTGTTAATATCAAAGAAGGTTGCTGTTTAGCGAGAGACTTATACGTGGGGGATACTGAAATTTGCGACTGAGAGGTTGTTTCTCGAGGGTTTTCTTTCTCTACCGCTTTCGAGATGGCGGCCTCTTTTTTGCGTCGTTTCTTTTCCTTTTTTCCTTTCTTTTTTCGGCTTGTGGAGGAGGATTTCTGACTCGCGTTAAGATCTGCGAGCTCATCACGAAGCAATTCGGCCTGAACGGCAAGCGAGTGTTGCAATGCCTCTTGATAAGCGTCTTCTAGCTGTTGTAATGCACAATGACTTAGAGCTTGTCATGTTTATACCATTATACGAACAAAGCTCAAGATCAAACGCACCTGTTCTCTAAATTTGATGGCAAGCACTTCTAGTAAATATTCCTGAGCCAAATGCGGAGTGTTTGCACCAGGACATGTGTCATCAACATCGTCGTTATCGTCGCTGTTTATGCTGTCTTCATCATCAAAACCGGATCGATAAGGTGAGACATAGCTGAATTGCTCACCACAGCGAATCAGATCTATAATAAAATCCGTGTGATCTTCCCGAATAATAATAAAGCGTTCTTCTCTTTGAATTAGCCGCATCAATTCATCTTCCTGTCGCTTACCAACTTCAAGTGCTGCTAAGTACTCATCCGACACCATACTGCTCTTACCAGTAGTACCGTGTCGTTCTTCACGTTCAAGCTCATATTTAAACACCAATTCCTCTTCTAACACCATGTCCTCTTCCTCTGACTCATCTCCTAAATCTGCCTCATCGTCACCTTCGTCATCGTCATCATCATCATTTTCTTCATCATTCAAGAATGGCGGAAAGACGCTAAAAACGTCCTGCAGCGAGCGACTTCCCGAGCGCTTCCGCTCATGGTCTTCCCACTCTGCAACAACGTTATCATGACACTCGCAGCACAAATTCTGACCGACAAGAAATTGATCTAGCGCCGTCAAATACGATTCACGGCGAATTCGCAACAACCTTCGTTTGGTGACAAGTGCAAGTTCCCTCCAAAAATTGATTAGCTCCTCGCGTGTGTAACTTTTTGAGCCGGTAACTCCTGGTACACTATTGGTGCTACTCGTAGAGCCCGAGGAAATGTTCTGCGCAGCGGAACTTGAGCGCTCATTGCCTGTCATAAAATGGCTGCTGTACTCACGCCCAAAGTCATTCTCGGTTGGCCATGGGTTGCTATCATATAATATACCAACACAGAGACTGAGCAAGTGGGCGGCTAAGCTGCACTTCAAGGTATACAGTCATTACCGGTACTTGCGCGCCAACATGAAGCCCGATGATCGACGCAATATGTGATGGCGGTGTGGCATTACTTCAGAGTTAGCGCTTGTTGCTTTAGTGTCGCGGTGAACTTGCGTCGAAGTCTTGGGGCCTCGGCGGGTCATTTGGGGCTAATTGATTTTGATACTTTGCACAATTTTTGTTCCTATCTTTTTTGAACTATAGTTGTTTTCTCCAACATGTCGTCATTGGCGGCTACTCAGGCGGACGGCTACTACTATCCGGCAGAATGGCGACCTGAACATGGCTCACTCAACTCGTATCATGGTTCCCATCCCTTAGGTAAACGTGCTAAACATCTGGCGAGTGATGGCGTGTTAGTTGTGCGCTTTGAGATGCCGTATAGCGTCTGGTGTACGCACTGTAGCTCACACATTGGGCGAGGTGTTCGCTTTAATGCCCGCAAAAAACAGGCAGGTCGCTACTTTTCGACTGTAATCTGGGAGTTTAGTTTGAAGTGCCCGAGCTGTAGTGGTGAGATGATAATCAAGACGGATCCTAAGGCGCGCGATTACGAGCTTGTGAGTGGTGTGAAGCAGAAGGCAGATATGAAAGTTGCTGGCGATATGCAGACGGAGAAACTCAATGAACCTGAAATTGCCGCCAGGCTGCAACAAGATCCATTTTTTCAATTAGAGCATGAAAATGAAGACAAGCTTGTAGCCAAGAAGCGGTCGCAAGGGCTCGTGGATCTCATGTGTTTACAGGACGCAGAGTTCAAGGACGATTACGCTAGCAACTCCATTTTAAGAACGCAACTAAGATTAAAAAAGAAGCAGCACAAGATTAGAGAAAAGGAGGCTAAGCGGTTGGGTCTTGGCATTCCGCTGCTTGATGAGCACCCAGACGATGTGCTAGCGTCGAAAGTAGTCGTCTTTAAGAATAATTTGGAGAAGCGGTACAGGACAAATGGTAAATTAAAGCCGCGATTTAGCAGCTCGAAAAAGCCCGTTACATCTGTAAGTGCAGACCCATTCCAGCACTTTGGTGACTCGGTTGGGTCTCATCTGCAGCGGCTTAGAGCTGTCAAGCGAGCTGCCAAGAAGCGATATACACCAGCGTGATATTTTCTTTAATGCGGTGAGTAGCGTGTTAGCGTTAAATAACAATAGATAGCGACACATACTTTTCATAATATCAAGATTGTTGGCATAAAGCGAGCGAGGTCTCACTCTAAGGCAGCACACAAACGCGGTACGTCATTACACAAAACGGCAAGGGATTTAAAAGCCCGGTCCTCATCACCCTGCCACACTTCCAAACACTCCTCAGCTGTAACCACCATGTCGCTCGAGTAATTTGAATCTTCACTGTAGGTACAATACGCCAGCAATATGCGCACAATGCTTCTCTTCTTACTATCACTAGCCTCAGTAGCGTATGTGTCCACGTCCTTAATTATATTCTCAAAATTGTCGTGTTTGCCTTCTGAGATGAAGTCCTCAACATGCATTGAAGTATCGGAGATACTCGAAGCTAGTTGTAAAAGGTGTGCACTCTCGCTTGTCACTTGGTTGTCATCAACGTAAAAGTCCTGATCATCATCCAGATTGGGCAGCAATTCGTACTCACTTTCTAGGTCACTCAATTGTTCCAAGTCTTCCGTTTCTTCTACTGTACAACTCTCCCCGTCCTCTGGCGTTCCCCTAATTTCTGCGTCTATTGGTACTTCTACATTTGGTTCGAAGGTCTCAGATTCCACCTTTGCGCTGTGTTGCAGCTCTCGAAGCGTTTTTGACGGTCGTGGGGTCGTCTCGAACACCGCGTTGAATTCGTCGAATATATCGTCGTAGTCTTGCGGCAGCAACGTCATCTGTGGACTTGCTCCTGCAACAAACTTCTTAGCAATGAACACGAGCGATGTAATGAGCGCAACTCTTGCGCGGGCTGTAGCAGCCATCATCCAACACTTCATCACAGCGGCGGTTAGCGCCATCTTCGAAGAGATGGCGTGCAGGAACGCCGCCTGTTGTTTAGCACACTGTTGCTGCAGGGGTGATCCACGACGTTGGTGTCCCCGCAACTCTTTTATCTGTGCTTTCACAATGGCATACACAGCCTCGGAGCGTCTGTGTGCGTGACAAACCGACGATACGAAGAAATTGCCCATACCTAGGATAAAGGACCAGTGTTGATCTGGTACTTGAAGATCAAATTGTTTCAACATTGATCTTTATCATAAAGTTTTATTCCTGGCATGTGATCCATTTAGACAGGGGTATATCACTAGGAGAACATATTGGTATGGTGTGTGAAAGCGTTACTTTATTGCATTTCGAGGTATTACCAGGACGGAGGAGAGTGATAAAACTTGGCTCGGAAGAGATTCGTAGGACACATGAATTGTAGGGATATGCAATGTGTACTTGTTATTAATCTCCATTTTACACATTTGGAGCTAGCGCAAATCCCAAACATACTACAAAATTCGCACTGATAACAAAGAAGTGGAATTATGAGGACAATAGGACCACGGTACTGGTGGAGGCATCGAAAATTCCAAAATCGGGTGCAATATCCATGCGTCGTCCGTAAAACACTCAATAAAGTGTTAGAGACCTTGCTTTCTGTGAAAATTAATGGCTCAGCAGTTGTCTGGTCCTTGTTGCAGCGGGGCTACCGTGGCTCTTTGCTTAGAGGAAGCCAAGCTAAGGTCACCGACCTTACGTTCTTTACAAGAACCAGTACGAGTGTAGCGGATCGCAATCCGCTACCTCCAAGTACTTAATAACTTGACCAAGATAAATTGTATTCAATTAACCGTGCGTTGGTTAACGAGTACCAGTTATCCAAGGAGGTTCTACAATATTCGAGAAGAAGATTACCGAAACCAAGAAGATGACATTAGAGAACACACTCATTGGATAGGAACACATGCATGTTGGCCAATAGTATTGCATATTACGTACACGTAGCATTAGAACTGGATGTAAATTCTCTGAACCAGGATTCTAACGCTAAACAAAGATCACTCTTGAACTTGCCGCCTAGTGCTCAGGTCACATTTGGTAGCACTTGTTGGTCGACTATTGTCGTTGGTTGATCACACTATCCCAGTCCACGTTCCAAACAAACGGCGTCCGATCCAAGACTCCAGGCTCAAGACTCCAGACCAAGGCTGGATCAGCACACAAGCAAGCCACTTGAGAAAGTGGTCAGTGCCTGAGGGGAAATTGCTTGTAGATCCTTCGGTCCTGAACACCTAGTTGTGTTGGCTGTAATTCAAGCGACAGAGAGAGATAAACCGATTTTCCAGTAATCAACGACCATCAGTGCGGAGGACCTGATGAGATGCATGACGAGAGCGATGGAGCAAATGGCGACAAGTTGGCAGCAGGCGCTGAGTCAACAGCAATAGTCGATGGAAAGAGCGATGGAGAAACAGCGAGAAGACATGATGCGGCAGATGGAAGGCATGCAAGACGCAATTATGAGAGTGCATGCGAGTCAAGAAGAGCTCAGGGAATATCAAACGAGCGTGATGTTGAGTCAGTTGAATGAAGACATTTGACGCGTGAAGAGTGAAGCTGTCCAAAAGGAGAGCGCTACACAGGAGAGAGGAAGAGCACCCCAGGTGATTGTTTCAGGGGATGGCAGAGCGGAAAGATTGTCCATGCCTCAGTTTTCGGAAGACCCGATGGAAGAGTGCACACATTTCTGTTTCAAGTAAAGAACTATCTGCGTGCAACGCTGATCGACGAGTACGCGAGAGGGAACCAACGAAGGATCTTGGCGATGGTCGTGGACAACTTGAGAAAAGGCGCATTGGCTTGGTACCATGATATGTGTGCAAGCGGAGTCTCAAGAAATTGAAAGCAGCATTGTACGCTCAGTTTGTGCCAAGAGGATACCAGAATGCCCTGCGCGGGCAGTTGCAACAGTTGGCGAAGGACGTGCGGCGGATGAACTTCGACAAGCACTTTGTGAAGTATCGGACGATCATGGTGCAGATCCAAGAAATGATCGAGTTGGATCGACAAGATGTGTTTATTTTGGGTCCGAAGGACCAGACTCGGAAGATGGTGCAGTTCACAAGGTGTACAAATTTGAAGGAAACTATAGCCGTTGCGTAGGCGTATGAAGATGCCTACTCCCCACAGCATGGAGGTCGAGAGGGACACAAGAAGCCTCCGAGAATGCATCGAATTCACGTTGGTGTATTGAACGACGATAGCAGTCAAGACATGAAGATTTGTAATGCGATAATCGGAAAGAAGCAGTGATACGAGCAGAATCTGTCTTTCACAAGAAACCTGGTCACAAATCGCGAGGTTGTTATCAGAACACGAGAAGATATCATGAAAGAGATCATGGAAGAGATCACAGCAAGAAGTATGGAAAGAATAGCAGAGGACTGCAGCACAGAAGGAATGTGGTGAAAGCGCATCACGTGGAAATGTATGAATACAATGGTAAAAATGATTCCTCTCAACTGGGCAAGGCACAAGCAACCAGCATGCGGATCAACTAGTCAGAAATGGTGTTGACGAGAATGAGTGCCGACGAGCTGATTGTGAGGAAGATTTTGTGTGACGGAAAGCAAATCAGTTTATTGATCGATTCCGGAGCCCTTCCAATCTCATTCGTTCAGGATCGAGATCAAGCTGAGATCGGGAGCAAAGCCGAGAAATCGACAACCGTTTCGACTGTCGCACGTCAAGCGACAGGCACTGCAGAAGTTCGTAGACAGTCCGCTGAAGAAGAAGTGGATCGAGTTGTCCGAGTCGCCGTGAGTATCCAACATGTTTGGCGTGCCCAAAGATCCTGTGACAAACAATTTTCCTTCGCGGGTAGATTGGCTGCGATCAGAAGACCCGAATGCTCCCATAGATGGGTCCAGGACTTTCGGTACGTGACAATGCGAGCGAGATACCAAAGTCCCGCTACCGATGATCAACGAGCTGTTTGACCAGATGTAGGGATGTTCGACGTTGTCGACAATCGATTTGCAATCCGGATACCATCAGATGCCCGCATGCGGATCAACTAGTCAGAAGTATATTGACGAGAATGAATGCCGACGAGCTGATTGTGAAAAAGATTTTGTGTGACGGAAAGCAAATCAGTATATTGATCGATTCCGGAGCCCTTCCAAACTCATCCGTTCAGGATCAAGATCAAGCTAGACCCGTAACAAAGCCGAGCAATCGACAACCGTTTCGACTGTCGCACGTCGAGCGACAGGCACTGCAAACGTTCGTGGACAGTCCGCTGAAGAAGAAGTGGATCGAGTTGTCCGAGTCGCCGTGGGTATCCAACATGTTTGGCGTGCCCAAAAAGGATCCTGCGACAAACAGTTTTCCTTCGCGGGTAGATTGGCTGCGATCAGAAAACCCGAATGCCCCCATTGGATAAGTCCAGGACTTTCGGTACGTGATAATGCCTGTGAGATACCAAAGATCCCGCTACCGATGATCAACGAGCTGTTTGGCCAGATGCAGGGATGTTCGACGTTGTCGACAATCGATTTGCAATCGGGATACGATAGCTCGAGAAAGTACACCGCATTCCATGCCTCTCCGGAAATATTCCGCTGATAAGTGGCACCCTTGGACATGCTAGAATGTCAGGCAGGCACATATATCCGACTGATGAGATCTATCTTTTATCATTTGAGATTCGTTGTCGTGTACCTCGATGACATTTGCGTGTTCAGTCGGACAAGAGAGCTGCATCGCGAGTATTTGAGATCAGTGTTCGAGTTGCTGCGAGAGAACGAGCTGTATGCAAATCGTGAAAAGAGTCAGTTCGGACAGAGCGAGATCAAATTCCTGGGTCACATCGTCAACGGCAAAGGAGTTCACATGGATCCATTTAAGGTGCAGGCAATCCAAGCGTGGCCGGCACCGACGAGTACAAAGGAATTGCAGAATTTCTTGGGACTCGCGGGCTGTTATCGACCGTTCATCCCGTCCTACGCAGATATTGTGTTGCCTATCAGCGAGTTACTCAAGTCGAGCAAGGAATGAGGATGGAGGGATCACCATCAACACGCGTTTCACAAGATTAAACTTGCGTTGCAACAACACTAGTGCTGCGACTACCAGAGGTCTAAAGGACGTTAATGGTTTCAACGGATGCGTCTGGAACTAGCGTGGGAGGAGTGCTGTCGCAAGAGTTAGAAGGAAACGATCTACTGATTGCGTTCTACAGCAAGAAGCTGAGCGACATAGAACAGAGATGGCAAGCGCATGATCAAGAGCTGTACGCCATCAAGTTGTGTATTGCAAATGGAGACTGTATCTGCACGGAACCAAGTTCGTTGTTTTCACGGACATTTTAGCATGCAAGTGGCTGAAGTCAAGACCGCAAGTGTTAGAAAGACTGGCAAGATGGCTAGACTTCTTTGCAGAGTGCGAATTTGAGCTGATTCATCGACCTGGCAATAAGAATGCAGTCGCAGATGCCTTGTCAAGACAAGAAATCAATTTGCCATGCATCCAGATGAGGAAGTTCAAAGACACACTCAACTCGGTGTCGAGGAGAGACGCGAGCTTAATATATGGATTGCAGAGCCTACCAATGTAAAAAGGATACAAAGAAAACAAAGAAGAGAAGAGAATGGTGCTCGAGGTGAACAATTATCACGCAGAGTTGGAGAAGAGCTCGCGAGAAAAGTTGAGGCGAGCATACAAGGAGGATGAGTTCAATACCAAAAATGGAAGGCAGAGGAGACACGACCAACTCCACAGTGGAAGATGGGCTGAATTTCGAGAGCTGAAGCTGGTAATACTGAACAATCATCACGACGCACCGACAGTAGCGCACCCAGGCATCGAGCGAACCGCCAACGCTGTCAAGATGCGGTTCTGGTGGGAGAGCATGCTTGAAGACATGAAGACGTATGTGCGAACGTCTAAGACGTGCATTTGGTACAATACCTCGAGCCAGAAGAAGCAAGGAATGATGCAACCGATGCGATTCCAGATAGGTGTTGGGATTCGGTCAGCATGTACTTCATCACCGGACTGCCAGAGTCCGAGGGATGCGAATCGATACTCGTAGTGGTTGGCAGACTATCCAAGGAAGCTGTTTACATTCCAACCAAGCAGACAGTAACAGCTCACGAAATAGCCAAATTGGTCTTCAATCATGTGGTGAGATACTTTGGATTGCCAAAGCAGATCATCTCAGATAGAAACCCAACGTTCGTGTCAACATTTTGGAGAGGAATCTTGGACAGGATGGGCGCCAAACTATCGATGACATGGCTCACCGAGCGCAAGCCGACAGACAAACGGAGAGACAGAATCGAACGCTGGAAGACTCCCTGCGTTATCTCGTGTCGTATCACGGCAACGATTGAAAGGAGTGGTTGACGACCATAGAGTATGTGCACGCAGCTCCGACATCGTCATCCACCGGGTTCAGTCCCTTCGAAGTGGATACGGGACAAACACCACGAGATCCGATGGGCATCTCGGAGAGTGCAAACGAGGTGCCTAGCAGATTCACAATAAGGAGGCAAGACGTCGTCTAATTAGCGCAGCAATCGCTCCAAGCATCTCAGGAGCAGCAGAAACGATACTACGATCGCAAGCGACGCAACGAGAGCTTTGAGGCTGGGGAATGGGTGCTACTCAACTCGAAGAACATCACCATTCATCACGCTGTGCGAGATCATAACAACAGCAGCGAAAAAGGTTTAGCCAGATACATTGGACCATTCAAGATTCTCGATAAGCTGTCGGACCTCGTGTGCCGATTAAAGTTGCCAGAATCCATGCGATTCATGAACGGAGTGTTCAACGTGGAGCAAAACAGAAGAATTGTCCAGGCAATCCAAGCGCATTCGAAGGAAGACCGCAGCAAAAGAGCACACCTGTTGTGGTACAGGAAAACGAACTTACATACGCCATCAAAGCCCTACGGAAGATGAAGACAGTCAAAGGGAGACGGCAGTTTCTAGTGAAATGGGCAGGCTATCCAGAAGACGAGAACACGTAGGAGAGCGAGCAAAACACTCGCCATGTGTCACATTGGAAGTCGCTGTTGAAAGACTTGAAGGCAAGGAATCAACAACTAAGGCGGGAGAATGTAACCAATTAACCGTGCGTTGGTTAACGAGTACCAGTTATCCAAGAAGGTTCTAGAATATTCGAGAGATGAAGATTACCGAAACCAAGAAGGATATTCATTAGATAGGAACACATCCATGTTAGCCAATAGTATTGCAAATTATGTACACGTAGCATTAGAACTGGATGTAAGTTCTCGGAAACAGAATTCTAACGCTAAACAAAGATCACTCTTGAACTTGCCGCCTAGTGCTCAGGTCACACAATGAACTTTTCTGATCGAACTTAAGACTGCATTTAATTGATTCAGTTGCGGCAGAGCCGCCAATATCTAAAACCTTAGGTTTTCTCTAATTAATATATTAATAGCTTACTACTATAGTAAAACCATAGTACTGTACTATGCATTACTACTGGTAATCCTGCCACGTAGTGATTTTTTGTTACAGCGTTACTACACCACTGTGTGATCACACCAACTTGTGTAATCCACACATATGTACGGTCACACCATCTTGTGCGCCGCCCTTCAATACTAGGGTACGTGTAACCCCACTACACTTGTCCTTCATTCGCGATGCGACCCCATCCTAGCTCTGACGTGACTTAGGCACTACGATCTCCGGCGCGGAAAGGCTACCGCCATGGAAAAATTGTGCATGAATATCATACACTTACAACAGCGATTATTCCGTGCAACCATCGATTTCTTCTTAGAAATCGATGGTTACACGGAATAATCGCTGTAAAATAAAACGATCAGTTTGTTTAGTGCCTTTGGCCGAGTTGATAATTAAGTGCGAAACAGTGGCGATTCTTCAATTGTGGTGGTAACTCCGAGCGAGATTGTTTAGGAGTGATTTAATTACACTGTAGTGGCGTTCAACTGTCTGGTGAGGCGGCTATTCGGGCCGACCCGTCGATGCACATACCGATTTTCAGCGAAATGTTGGCTCATAGGCTTGCAGAGTACTGAGATGTGGATATTAACAGCATGCATTTGCGAACAGTGCTTGAGAAAGCGCTGCAATAAGCTCTTTACTGAGATATATAAGTGGTTTTGAAGCGTTGCTATCTCTATTTTGCGGGCGCATCATTCGAAACATGTTTTCTGCGTGGATGGAGCGAAGATCAAGGTCGACGTGGATTTGCCAGCGTCGCTGTTCTGAAAGAATTCAACAAAGTGATCTGGCATGTCTAACTTATTGTACTGAAAGTAAGTTTACTGTGATATGGCAGATTCCCCTTGCTTTCTTATTGCGGAGGAATGCAATTGTGGTGAAACGAGAGCCCTTAAAGCTGTGTAAGCAAGCATTATGTGTACTTATGTTTTTTGCTTCATTTTTGGCTTTTACAAATTCGGATCAGCCACCTGTGATCTCAAGCTTCAATGATAATAGGATGTGATATTCTTTGGCAAGGTTTCAATGGGTAAAACTCGTCATCGCTTTATGCCTTGCCCGCTAAAAGCGGTAGAGAAGAGCTTCTTCTTCTTAGCACGGAGCTACTAGCTATGAATTATGATATTATTAAGATCAAAGTACGCTAAGCCAAATGAAACAAAAACGGATCATGTGTCGTTGCAAACTGCGACGTTGTCACCACATCTCACACAGAAAATGACAAAATGGTCATTGCTTCAAATCCAGTTTAGCTTCGGGGCAAAAATCAAGCTCGGTCAACTTGAATGTGGAGCCGGATGAATTTGCGTCGCCCAGACCATGAACTGATTCATATCACGATTGCGATGCATCAGAAGGTGATACGAACAGCGAAAGTGACAGATGTACACATAGTTTACAACTTTGGGCCACTTAACCAAAGCGTCTTGACTGCAGATTTACGAGACTCAAGACTTGATAAATGTAATGGACACACACTCAGCCATTACATGACGGTACATCTATGTACCTTCTGTATGCTTTGTGGGAATTCATAGAAGAAGATTACAGAATGGTATTGCCAAATGTATACGTGACATCTTATATGAAGTCACTGACATTTTGTGTGATACAGAATGCTGGTTCTTGCTTGGGGATCCTTACTGGTGATGAGACCGATATGACTCTGTCTTTTAAAATGGGTGGCGTAAGCCGTTTCATTCTAATGAATACTCTCTATAACGGGTCGCACAAGATGGTCTGTTCGCATAAATGTGTTGTGCATAAGATGGTGTGACCACAAAATGGTGTAGCAACACAATGGTGTGGCTACACTCAAACAACAAGGCAGCACGTGGCTGGAACAGCCAGTAGTTATACATTTTGATTAGGTTTTACTATATTGATCGGAAAACCTCTAGATTTAGATATAGGCGGCTTTGCCACAGACAAAACCGAGAAATATAGCTTACATTCTAAACGGAAGCGCTAGTTAGCACTCTTGGAGTAAGCGAATTGCGATTCGCTACACTCTCGTTGGTTCTGAGTAGAGAAGAACGAAGGTCGTCGTCCTTAACTAAGCTTAGTCTAGGCGAAAGAGCTACAGCAGCTCCGTTGGACTCTCCACGAAAGGTATACTTCAAGCTTTCGAGGTTCAATTTCCGTACATCCAAGATCTTGTATCATTTGGAGCTGAGTTTCAATCTCAGTACACCCTTGACGTATAAATCAGAAACCCAAGATTCTATTGGTGAAACCTCTAGGAGCCCTTGGAACCATAACTCACTTAATTCAGTTGCGAGCTTACCTTTCAGTTATTGAGTCGTCCTTCTTTCCTCTAAGTCGGGGCTGTCCTTCTCCCGCCAAGTCGGGAATCGCATGCTCGTCGTACAAGCGTGTGTGTTGTGTTTGAGAGACTGTTTGTGAGCAGCGCCCTCATACGACAAAGTGTTATAAACATGCGCATGTTTGAATGGCGTTTGTTTAAAGTCAAAGTGACAATATACAAAGTGGAATCCCAAGGCTTGTGCTGATGAACTTATTAGCTTTGTAGAAGTATTATTAAAAGCTTATTGTCTGGTTGACACCGAGGTGAGACAAGTCGTGAATATATGTGATGTCAGTCTTGATGAGCCTTTTTCTGCACTCATGTCACGATTATTGATAGCCGGCATCAGCGACCATGTCAAAATATACAAAAAATCAAGATAGTGGGAGATTGATATTGCGCTCGATCATAAGCCGTGAAGAGATTACCCGATCTTATCATCGTTACAAAGATAGTCTCTTTGATAAAAATGCCTCCTACATCAGTGAGTGGTGGTTTAAGCGACAGCTGGTTGAGCAAGCGACATATTCCTAAAAAGATGGACATGTAACGAATATTGCTGAGGAATTTCTTTAGGCCCTCCGTTTTTATGTGCTCTTGTGCCCATACGGCAGCGGTGTGGCAGAACCAACAACATGTCAAGATGTTGGTACAAGTAGAAAGTCAAAATTGCGCGGAGCTTGGTTGATATATCTTCGTGGTGTATCTGAACTTGCAATATTTCCAACAGGATTATAACTTAGTATTTTTGCTCGCACAGCCGACGTTTCAGTTAAAACGTTTTCCGGCTATTGTCATGGCTTTATCCGGCTTTTGTCATGACTTCAAACAGCAATTTGGCCTTGAAGGTTTTGTCTGTCGTCGGTCACATGGTACTTTGAATAATTATCGGCCTGGCTACCTGTCTTTTAGAACACCTGATGTGGTGTCATTCTTAGGCATTCAAACAGGAAAATGTTGATAGCCTTGTACCGCATTGAGCAGAATTCGATATTGACTTTTATCTGGAACTAGTTAGTAAATTTATAGTCGTAGTCAGGCTTTGCGCGTGTGATTGCAGCCTCTTACAAGATTGTGCGCACTATCGGTATTATGATATAGCCTAAAATCCGATTCTATGCATTCAGTGCATAGGTGCTGCTTCTGGTGCAATTTAACAAATAATGTGATAATGACAGCTCGGATGAGATGATTGCATAAGCCACGATAAAACTCGCGAAACGCTTTGACTGAATAAGTAGGAGTAATTGAGTGTTTCTTAGGGATCGAGCTGGGAAACAAGGTCAACGGCATAGTTTAAGTGTTACGTAGATGATACATTCGACATATTGGCATTGAGAGCTAATCGCTGTAATATTCTCAAAGTATTTGAGCGCTCAGTGTACTTCACAGGCTAATGCAGCCAAGATCAATGCTTCGCATTGTGAAGCAGACAATTTTTCAATGCACTTAATAAAGCCATACGAAAATGAAGTTTTGCAGAAGCCAAACTGTTGATAACGCTGGTTTAAAACTTCTTCTGGTTATGCATCCATATTGGTGAGCACTCCTCTCGGCTGAAGATCGAAGTAATCAAGCGTGTTATTCTCAAAAGGTAAAGTAGAATATAGTGCGTTATATCTGGCAGCTCAAAAACGGGAAGTGAGTCCATCGTTCACAAAGTAAATATTAACCAAAGCAGGTGACCAGATCACACAGCTCAAGATTCGTAAAGACAATCAATCTTGCAGTTAGAAGACTAATTGCCCAGTCGACCATAGTTGCACAAAGCATGCTGGCACCATTAATTATCGCATTCGTGACGAAGTGAAGCGTAGGAAGGGTTAGCTCGAATGCTGGGAGACTTATGAATGCTGGGTAAAAATCTAGACAGAAGATTGTCCAAGGTCATACTACGTAAGTCGCATAGCGGCAGTTGATCTTCGTCTGTGCTTGCATTCAGTACAGTATTTATATCGCATAATGATGGCAAGTATGAGCTTGGTTGGCGATGCGACATAGTTGAAATGTTGCCGTAGTCATGAAGCTAAGAGTCCACAGATTTAGTGAGTGGCTTGATACGTCCAGTCGCCGTTTTGTTTATCAAAATCGCCGTGCACAAAACTATCTCAACTGCCATTGCGTGTTGTGCCAAGTAAGTATATTAGAGTATCGTTCTACTCATACTATCCAACATTAGCCCTGCACTCACAGTAAATCGACTAAGTATTAGATAGTGATATAAATTCTGGTCAATGGGTATGACCAACTGCAGTAGAGAGTCTACGATAATCTCCTGTATATGAAGTTCCGAGAGGGTCGACTTATTTTTATATGCTGACTTCAGAATCAATAATGCTCAACCGTCTGGTCATGCAGCTATCCAGGCCTCATAGTGCATCTGACGACTTTGTTTCGACGATACGTTCGTCTTTCCTTGTACGGAGCACGGATAATCAAACGATAATGTTCATCTATACTGAAGACTTTCGAGCGATGCTCAAGTGTGTGAGCGTAATTTCTATTTTTCCAATGTCGACAAAGGTGTCCGTTAGTTAGACCTAATATAGTTAAGCATGACTTTTGGGCGGACCCTGTAACAAGAAGAATGGCCAGTGAGTCTGTATCAATGCAATGTGCAATGTGATTTGGCTGGCCAGCTGGCTATTTGCATATGTATCCTGTTTATAATGCGAATACGACATATCCCTTCATCTATCTTCTTAAGATGCGGCCTTTTATTCTGGAGCGAGATAAAAGATGCGACTTTGAGCACTTGAGATCCTATATCTGTCTGGTGATTTCTAGTGTTTGGTGGCTTTCAGTCTGTGCGGTTCGCTGTGCGTTTCAGGCTGATGCCAAAGATCATTTTCCAATAAAAATGGCTGATCAAATGTGGCAGAGAAGACCTATCATATTCATAACAAGGTACTACCTGTAAACAAGTCTGCAATTGTCCAGTTTAGTGTACACTTCTCGGCTCATAGCCATTTATGATGTGTGTGATCAGCGCGTCATTACACACGACGACATCGTCAGATCAGTATGATAAACGTAGCTATCATTCATAGCATAGCAAACTGTCGAGGTTTGGTCAGCTTGACATGCAGGCGGGCGTGCTTCTGCGTTGCTCAGATAATTAAGTGTAACACTTCGTAATAGTGACGTAGTGCATTGACGAAACTATGTTTACGGCTTGAGTATCAGACGCACCTTGTGTGGTACTAAGCAGGTTTTATGAGGCAAGGCGCCTAATCTTTGTCTTTGCAAGCATTTTACACTCTCAGTTTTCTTGCACGTACTTTATACATAGCTTGTGATGAGATTACAACGATGAAATTAAAGAAAGTATTACGTACGAGGCGTATGATATCAGAACGTTGGTTCAAAAAGATGTACGGTTTACGGAGCATTATGAGCTGTTGGGTCAAGGTGAATAAAACGGTAGCCTCTTAAGTGAGAACGTGTACATCATGTCAAAGAAATAAAAACACTCACTATGTGCTTTGACGCGAGTGAGCCATTCTGCTCAGATGACCACAAATGCCACAATGTCGGTATGATTGGATGCGTCACTCGAAAGACCGAAAGTAAGGCCTATACAAACCGGCAGCCGACACTCTATCGAAGCCGGTAAAGTTGACATATGTGACGATGCATGCGGCAAGGGTTTGGCCAATTAGTACGTTTCACACATGTGCACACACTCACTTATCATCATATATATGTTGGGACACCAGCGCGCACCGATCACTAAAAGAATGCCGTTTCTTAGGCCATCATGAGAGGTATCGTATGTCCTGTACAGTATTCTGTACTTCAGGTGCTCATTGCAAGACACCAATACACGCTTAAATTTGATGTGAGTCAGACATGAGCCTTGGATAAAAGCCCAGCTGTGCAGGCGCGCATTCGAGCGCTTTTTTACAGCGACACCGGGGATCTCAACTACTTTCTCCTTACAAAACTTTCAGTGGTGCAGCACATGCTGCTGCTGGTCCGTATACTGCATGCACGCGCCATCTTGAGTCAGGTCAGCACAAAAAGATACAGAAAACAACGAAAGCTAAGTTCAGTGAAGAGTGCGCTCGTAAAGTGCAGGGTGCTCTTGTTTGGCTTTAAGTCGTTTGTGATCGATACAGATCTTGCACCGTTTTACGCAGCGAAAATGCCACCAAATCTCTTACAAAAAATCTGCGCAACGCTAATCTTTCGTTACTATGTATACTTTTGAGGTCAAATACGAAATGTTTATGTTTGGTGTGGTGATGGATGCGCTATTGCGTTACCTCGCTACAAACTTTTGCATATCACAATGGTGACGTTGCATTATTACGTGATGCGAACACATTGGCATTTTTCGAGAGGAATGCATAGCCTATGGCAATCGGCATAAACGTCA
The DNA here is from genome assembly GCF_900000015.1 of Plasmopara halstedii. NCBI lineage: Eukaryota > Oomycota > Peronosporomycetes > Peronosporales > Peronosporaceae > Plasmopara > Plasmopara halstedii. The sequence continues at coordinate 382,313 of NW_020188505.1, forward strand.
CAAACGACGTGTCATTGCCGATCTGAATTTGAAAGAGCCAATATCGATCCGCACACGAGGCTTTCTTTCACAGCATTGTATACCGCCTCTTCTACTGCAACCCAGCACAATTGAATATTTGCCTGGAGATGACTGGTAAGAATCTGTGCCATGTTGGCATATTTTGCACTGTGACTTTCGAGAAAATGTTCAGGCTAAGCCACTTCCGCAAGTCCCTTCTGGGCAGAGGCCTGGCCGATCAAAGGAGATAATATCGGCACGAAACCACAGGTGTCCATATTTAGTATATTTTATGTGAGCGCTTACGCTCGAGCATTGTTTTAAAGTGTTTGATATGGCACTTCACACCCGAGTCTTCTTACTCTGCATGGTCACATATGTCAAACATTTTTTGCACAAACGCAAGGTTGCCTGAACAGCCGCACCACCTTAGGATTAAATGAAGCTAGTGCATTAAATAGTCCTCGTGGTAAAGGTAACAGATCGTCACACTCAGAACGCTCACCGCAGGGATCGACATTGCCGACTCTTGATGCTACCTGGTCAAAGTCACTGAAACAGGCGCAATCAACCATGCCGTTCTGCAACACATCCTTCCTACGAATCAGCGTCCGCGCCGAGATAGCAGCTGCATTCAGCTTACTAAAAACATGCACAAATCGCCGCTTACTATCAGGCTTTCTCACTCGTAGAGGCGACGCCAAGTAGAGAATCACGATCTCCTTCTTCAGAATCGCGAGTTGGTTTGTACGGACGAAAACGGTTTTGAGGTCAAAATTCTGCCGTGTGAGGAATTAACATGGGAATGGTGTGATGTTGACGCAGTATTTGGTTTTGGGTGCAAGAGGCGTGACGATTCGTTTGTTCTAACGTCGTGATATTAAAAATGGATAAGAAGGAGTATGTGAAATAGCTGTTTACAGTCGGTCAGTCTTTGCTAGTGTTTTTAATGAAGGGCTTATATATATTGATAGAAGTTACAGTTCTTTCTTTGGTACCAGCCGTGCAATTTTCGTGCTTTCCCGTTTGAAATTCATTGCAAACATTCCATAGAGAAACCTTCTTTGTTAAAATGAGAGCTTCTGTTGGAGGTAATAGGAGGGGGTCTCTCAGACTTTCTCGATCACTCTATCTTCGAGTAAATAGTCTTCCCCTTTCTAACCCGTAAAGCTATATTGTTCTGCGCGCCGGCGCACAACAGGGTAGTGTTGACTCAGCGGTTCCGTTACAATCGTGACAAAAATGAGCTTTATTCATTAGCCTCAGGCCTGGCCTTTCCCTTGCGTTATATAGACCCTTTTTCACTCCATCGGCTCAGGTAGAGGGAAATTTCAGCTTACATCTGTGATACCCTTTCCCACAGAAATAAGCTCGAAGGGCCTCAGCAAGTAATTGTTGTTTTCTTGATCAGCAGAAAAAAAGCCCGATGCCACAGTAACTAATCACATTTTCTTGTACTTTCTTGAGATTGCAGCTCTCTGCTGCTTTTGCCTTGCAAGCTTTGCTTCAGATACTTAGTAGCATCTTGCTCGACAATTAAAAGCAACCAATGTCCTGCATCAAAGCTAAAGTTAACCCGCGACCGCGTCAAATGCGCTTCTGCTTCGTGGGAAACGTGCTTTTGAAACCCGTCGGAGCTTCACCACGATATTATTGTGTATGTCACTTAAATGTTTCGACATCCGGCCGGCCCGGGGACGTGGCGCTTAAAACATGCATATGATATCACAACTCAAACCAAGGTCTAAGACCGAAACAACGTATATGCTGTTAAAATCCTCATATCTCACCTGTTTACTCTGAACAACAGCAGCGCACATGCTTTGACGGTTCTCAGATGCAGCATTTACGAGCACTGCGAAGGTGCTCAGCGGATGTGAAACTCTGAATCCTTATCTGCATGATCGAGTTTCATTGTCTCTGGTGCACTCGAGCAGATCCACCTTCAGTTTTTCGTCCATACCTCGCAGCACGGAAGCTGTACTCCGCATACAAAGTGGCTCTCCCTATTTTCTAACGAAAGGGAGTGTGAGCGCAAAATATAGATGCAGACCAATACTGTTTGGAGGCACTGCACATAGATGGAAGTTCCCACCTCTGGAAATGAGTCCACTTTGTTGTGAGATGAGATGTATTGACTTCTGGACATAGTCCGCTACTTCTTACCCATCTGACGGATGGACTTGAACAAGCAACACGCTCAACTTGTCTATTTAGGTGGTGCAAACAATCGCGACATATGTCGCGCCAAATATGCTGTTGAGAGCGCCCCTTTCACAGAGACTTTTCTCCTGAGTGCTCAACCACACGCGTGGTAACCAGCTTGGAGACCGCAGAATCGAGCCGCTGATAATTTTATCGTTGCAAAGTAAATACAATCGGAGTAGTTACTCGAGCGTGCAAATAAAGTTACAATAGATTGAAATATTGCAATGTGTAGTTACTGACTAAGTAAATACAATTTTCCTTATTCAGTGGGATAATTTTATTCGTGTCTGCCTTCAAATGTCTGGACAATCGACATTAGCGGCTCCCGATGGAAAGCATGTGTACTCGGTTGCCGATTAGAGCGTTCCTGGAGGTGTCTCACCAGTGCACTTTCATAGCCGGTAAATGCCTTTCAACGTTCCGACTCCGCCTCCGGCCCTCGGGCTGCCGGGTGTGTTATTGCCTCGCGGACAACCTAAACATAACTCTATTGAGCGTGATTAGCTGTCCCAGAGCACAAAAACCAAACAACTCGTTTCCATTCTCCCGGAAAAATCGACTTCGAACAATTCAATTGTGAAGGGTGCTACGAAGTACAAGCGGGTTGATGCGCGCCTTGCACCGCGAATGCTTCAACTCAACGAGTCCGCGGATAGAGCGCACGGAAGTTTGGCTTATATACCACACCCATGAGCGAGAGCAAGCGCATCTAAATACTTAAATTGCTCTGTATGGCGTCTATGCAAGATGTCATTCATCCGGACTAGTGCGTTTCAGTATATTTGGCAATCTGCATATGCTTACTGCTTGACGTGATATCTGAACCACGGAGCTTTCCTTCACGAAGTCCTGTTTGATTCAAAAACAAAAGTGTGATATGATTATTGTTTGACTGGACACTTTTGTATTCTGCAAGATTGTACGGTTGGGTAAGGTATACTCACACAATAGCACAGTACGTACCCTATTTACATAACGATGTGTTGCAGCAAACTTGAACTGTATTCTAGAGCTTAGTTTGAGCGTGGCGACCATTTTTACGACCTGATCAGCGATGTTTTCGACGAAAATGAAGACGGGGCACCTTAGATAATTGACGGCAGAGCAATGGTGAGCAAGGTATGTAGCAAGTTGGACTCTGAAGAAAGCGAATGTCCGTACTCTTTGGCTGTCTTGGCTTGAACCAAGCAAAGGATAGTGATGTCGCTGGCGTCGACTGACATTTTTACATCTGACCCATAGCCAGATTCGACGCTCAACCAAACAAGTACACGATCGAACAGCATTCTGATAGTTTACATTCAAACAGGGCAAAGTATACCATCAAAGCAACATTTTAAACAAGTACACGATCGAACAGCATTCTGATAGTTTACATTCAAACAGGGCAAAGTATACCATCAAAGCAACATTTTTACGGGACTACGTTGTGCAGGCAGCTGCATTAGCTACAAATCCACCCTATACTCGCTTCAGGTAAAAACTAGCTAGCGCCTTAGCAAGTGACGCACTGTGCTTTGAGATTGCGTCGGGCGGCCTCAAACAGAAAAAATGTATTGCTTTTGCTCTGCGTTGCCAGCGTCTAAGACCATGATTTGGTCTGCTCAAGCAAAATATCTTTTCAATTCGAAAAAATGATTTATTTTATAAACGACTCTATCTGAATATCAATAATTTGATATCATAATAAGTTGTTAGTCCTCTTCCCGCTACTTCTCTGTATGATATGGACTTGAACTATGCCTTATCACGAGCAGTGGTGTCATGTCTATGGATACTTTTGCCTCATTTCGGCTAATGCATTGTGTAATTATTAATTAGCAAAGAGACTGAAACTCATACAGTAGAACCTGTCTAAATTAAACCTGTTTAATTAAAACCCCTCTCTAAATTGAACAAAAGATATGGACCCATGTTGGGCACCATACTTAAATTAAAATATCTTTAAAAAGTTAAAAATTTGAATTTGATAGCTCAGTCCCGACAATTTTCTTAACTAAATCTCTCTAT
>NW_020188505.1:386540-386607 GCF_900000015.1 Plasmopara halstedii
ATGAGAAAACGTACAACTCTGTGAGTCACCACTATTGGTGGCCCAAATTGTACAAATGGACGAGCAC
>NW_020188505.1:386617-386797 GCF_900000015.1 Plasmopara halstedii
ACCACTTCTTCCTGACCAAGATCCTTTAGCATCGCACGAACCCACAGTACTTCATGGTTACATAGACTTAACGCCATGTATTCCGCCTCCGCCAAGCTCAGTGCCACCGTACGCTGATATTCGGACTTGAAAACCACTGGTGCGCCTCCAATCATCACCATTGTTCCTGACACAGAGCGT
>NW_020188505.1:386807-387051 GCF_900000015.1 Plasmopara halstedii
ACGCTAATGCTGCGTGTGCTTGGGTCCGATGCCACTCGCTTGTAGCAGGTACTTGAGTCGCTTGGCCCCCAATGCCTTGGTCAACATATCAGCAAGTTGGTCCACCGTCGATACGTACTTTACCAAGATGATGTGTCGAGCCACATTTTCCCGAATGAAGTGGTGACGGATGTCAACGTGCTTGGCCCTGGCGTTGTAGCCCGCATTGCTGGCAAGTCCAATCGCGCCTTGGTTATCTTCCCAG
>NW_020188505.1:387061-387246 GCF_900000015.1 Plasmopara halstedii
ACTCTGCTAATCCGTTTTGTTGAGGGCTGTATGGCACGGAGCGCTGATGCATATTGCCGTCCTTGCACAAATCTCAGCAACCTTCCTCCGTCCCGTTATCCGATCGTAGGCACTTTAAACGTCGTTTCCATTGGTTTTCGTATAGTGCCTTGAACTCACTCAGCTTAGCCGCCACCTCACTCTTG
>NW_020188505.1:387858-388433 GCF_900000015.1 Plasmopara halstedii
GTGTCCGTTCCCTGACTTCTCGTCAACTGAGGCACGTGGTGTGATCACCAATGATCTCGACGGAGAACAGAGGCGGCAGCTTGAAGCTGCCCATAAGGCGGCCCTAAAGCGCGCCTATCCACGGCCGGTCATTGACCCTCGTGTGGAGTATGGTTTCCGCCCAGTGGATTCCGCTGTGGCAGCAAAGGACGCAGTAACTCAATCGTTACGCGCCCACATCATCAAGCCCCCCCCCGCCAGAACGGATGATGAACTTACCACACGAAAAGCTCTTCGAGCTCGTTTCTAGGTCCCACAAGAAATTTCGTTGGAAACTTATTGCACTCGTCTGAGTGCACAGCGAGGTGGCTCTCGTGCACCCGCAATGCAGACAATACCTGTACTGCTCGCCCCTGACGAAAGCGCTACAGATTATAAAGCGCTTTTGAGCGATGGGTGCAACGGCACACACCGGAAACTTTCCTCACTGCATAACCTGCGGTCGAGCCACAAGGAAGTGGACGTGCGTGTGGAGCGAACCTCCGCTTTGAGTTTGCCAAACTCAAGGCACGCCGTCGACTTCCTTCGGATTGTCG
>NW_020188505.1:388528-392289 GCF_900000015.1 Plasmopara halstedii
CCAACTGGTTCTGCCTTAGTGTAGCAAAGGAAAGGACCATCAATAGGGATCACAGTACCATGGATCTTGTCTGGCCAACCGGCAAAGTAACGCAATGTACTTAAAACGAGAGGTATGTCGGCAGTCTTAGCCTCCGCGTACGGTTTACCACAATCAAGTGATTCAAGAGTGGTGAGCTCATCAATGTTTTCTTCAATGAGGTCTGCGAGTTTGTTAATAAGGCGGCTACGATTCGACGCGCTAGTAGTACGCCACGGACCCTCAAAGGCGGTGCGAGCAGCAGCTACAGCGGCGTCGATATCGTCAGTGCCAGCCTCGGCCACACTAGTAATTATCTTCTCCGTAGCGGGGTTGAATGTATTAAAAGTTTTTCCTGAAATGGACGGAACAAACTTGCCGTCGATAAGAAGGTTGGTTTGCTTGATCAAGGTGAAGGGGGATGTCTGGGTTTGCATGATAGATGACGAATGTCGATGGGTTTCAGTGAAGTGGCAAAAAGCACAATGACAATGGTTAGGAGCGATTGATATCTTCATACTACAAGAAGGAGAAGTTGTAGATTTCGTTCGACAAGATTGAGGGCTCAGAAATCGAATTAACAAACAAAAACAATGCGCATGATCAGTTTATTTTCTACCTGGAAGGTTGATCATTCAGATTGTGGCTAGTTTGAAATAAAGAACGTGTTCAACCTTCCAAATTTTAAAGAAGTAGTTCCTTAACGTGTTTAAACTTTAACGTGATATAAACTTCTGTTTGCGGTTACGAAAGTTATGTCGCACATTTTTTTTTTAAGTTTTATTACAGGTTAGGGCTTTCATACCGGTGCGAATCGAAGAGATGCTTGCGAGCTGTGACGTAGATTTAGACACCCTCCGTCTCATCAACAACTTGAATAATCAACGCACGTTGACATAGGTATATTCTTTTTTTCAGTACAGTACTTTTGCAAAAAAACCATCAAACATTTTAAGCTTAAAAATAAGCATAATGAAATAAATAACTTAAAAAAACAATAGTGCGAAAAAAGAGTTTCAGATTCTAAAAAGAAAAGGCTGATGCTGTCAAAAGGAACAAATGACAAAACGCATGGAGACTTTGAATTATGTTCGAAAGCGACATGCGTGGTGGATTTGTCGACCACACTTTTGGACGAGCAAGGTCATATCCAAATCCTTTGAATGAGGGTCAGTTTGAGACAGGTCCGAGGCTTCTTGGGGGTACCACATAATCATCATGTTGGGGTGAAGCTGTCACTGTTCACAAGATGTCAATTTCCCGCGGAAAGCAAGTAAACCTTCTATCTTATCCTACTGTCCAATATTCTACCGTAATGAATACAGTAGAGGATGTGTATTCGATTTCGATCGAATGAGTGTGTACTTATGAAGCCAATCACCTTTTTATCTCGAAGCGGTGTTCCATTAAATGTTATAGAGCTGAGTAACAACAAACACGGACTTTTTGAAAGTAAGATGATAACGACTATTATAGTTTTAAATATTGCAAAATCGAAGAAATTCTCCGCTGTTTTGGATGATGGACTGGAGAATATAACGGCGCCAGACGCATATGCAATACAGCTTGTGCCGAATACGAGTAGAAATTGAAATGTTCACGATCAAGTGGACGCTTAAGTCTTTGTGTTTACAAAAATTGGTCAAGTGAGACAGAATTTACCAAAATCCACATATCTGGTCGATTACGTCCAAGATTTGGCAAGACGCAAGAGTGGCCGTACTGTAGCTGACCCACAACCGCACACGGCTGAGCTTGTAGTATTATGAGATCCAGGTGTGAGGATTGCCTAAACATTATACATTCTTACATGTGAGCAATTATTTTGATTTTCACGACACATAGCCAGCGCGAAAATCTCCAGTAACTCCTTTTTTTAAAGGTCATACGCGCAAGAACCCATCAGCTCTAGTGCGCTACTAATATAACCCATGCTCTGTTCTTGGTGCTCTATAAATGTGCGTTAGCGTAGATATAAACGGGTTTTGCTGAGACTCGTCATCCATAAAATGATCCTTTTAAAGTGCATTCGAAATTGTTAACCCCGATTAGCTAATACAAATAGATGTTTTCGGTTCATGGCGTCAGGGTAGTTGGTCTGAACAGCATATGTTTTCTATCCCTTTGCAGTACATCATCGACTCGTTGTCATGTTTTTCGTTGTAGAATGACAGCTGTATGGTCTGGAGAGCTTTAGCAGCTAGAAATATTAAATAAGGGGATCAGTTGATAAATCCTCTGTAGGTAATGATACATTCTTTCTACGTGCCCCGCTCAGCATCAGAACTTTAATTCGTTTTTTAGCTTTTTCTCTAACTTCATCACGTTTGTCCATAAATATATGTGAATGTTTGGATGTATTCCTACTCATAGAGGATTCCTCCTTACTTCTACCTCTAGCTACTAATGTACTCCAGACTACATGGTGACCATTCTACAAAAAGGAACGTGGCAACAAGTCGATGATGCACTGTGAAAACATATGCTGTCGCAAGAAATTTTCAAGCCAACCACCCTGACGTCATCAACCAAAAATATCAAGTCGTAGCTCCTGTATAAGCTATCCGGGGATAATTTTTTCGGATGCACTTCAAGCAGAATCATCTTCTGAATGATGTGTCGTAAACTGCGTCTCAGCAATATTCGTTCGCATTCTTGCTAGCGTACATTAGTAGAGCACTAAGAACAGAGGCTAGCTTACATCAGTGTAGTACCGGAGCTGATAGCCTTTGAGAAGAGGGAGTTGCCGAAGTCGACCCGAGCATTTTGCGTTGGCTAGACGCCGTGAACATAAAAGTAATTGCTAAATGTGTAATGTTTAGGCATCATACGTATCGTAGGCCTGGATTTCAGAATTCTCCATGGTCAGCCGTGTGTGATTGTGGGTCAGCTACAGGACGGCCACTCTTGAGTCTTCATAATAATCTGCCAAAGTGATTGACCATTCAGGATAGTTTTACCAATTTTTCAAACACAAAATCCTTGAACGTCCTCTTAACTCTATTAGAATTAACACTCCTGTTTCTACTCACGCGAAGCCAGGATCGGCCGTACACGATGCGTTTGGCTCAGTTACATCTCCCAGTTCATCATCCAAACAAGCGGATTCCGATGTTGCAGTACGACGATAACGACTATAATATTCAAACCCCCGTGATTACAATGACTTGTTGTAACCCAGCTCACATTTGTAAACACATCTTTTCGGTATAAAAGGTAATTGACATCCAAATTACACGTTGATCTGATCGAAATGGAATACAAATCCTCTCGTAGTAAAGGGTTGGGTGGTCTAGAATGCCGGTGCTATGGATATTTCCATCTTCAATAATGGAGCTTCAATCTCTCGCGCCCTATTCCGTGTACAAAGAGCTACAATCTGAATATTCAACTTTCTTGGTGATACATAAACTGATCAAGCGCATTGTTTTTGTTTGTTAATTCGATTTCTGAGCCCTCAATGTAACAAACATGACCTTCTTTTTTCTTGTGTAGTATGAAGATATCGATCGCTCACAACCATCGTCATTGTGCTTTTTGCCACTTCATTAAAACCCATCGACATTCGTCTTCTATCATGCAAACCCAGACATCCCCCTTCACCTTAATCAAGCAAACCAACCTTCTTATCGATGGCAAGTTTGTTCCGTCCATTTCAGGAAAAACTTTCGATACATTCAACCCTGCTACGGAGAAGATAATTACTAGTGTGGCCGAGGCTGGCACTGACGATATCGACGCCG
>NW_020188505.1:392299-392582 GCF_900000015.1 Plasmopara halstedii
GTGGTGCATTCTTTAACAAGGGTGAGATCTGCATTGCTGGGAGTCGTGTGTACGTGCAAGAAGGCATCTATGATGAGTTTGTACGTCGCACCGTCGAGGCCGCAAGTGCACGTGTAGTGGGTGATCCGTTCAATGCTGCCACTCAGCAAGGACCACAGGTTAGCAAAAAACAGTTTGATACAATTCTAAGATACGTGGAAAAAGGTGTCAAGGAGGGAGCTCGTTTGTTGACTGGAGGCAAGCGTCATGGTGACAAAGGTTGGTTTATTGAACCAACTGTATT
>NW_020188505.1:392592-393581 GCF_900000015.1 Plasmopara halstedii
TGAAAGCCGAACGCCAAGTGGCGTATCGTTCATGCTTACAATAAGCTCAACGCGGCCACCATTCCTGCTCGAATCTGATTCCTAGGAAGGATGTTCTTCAGAGCAATATGGTGGGATGTACGAAGTACAATGCAGTCGACTTGGTACATGGTTATTACCCAATTGCTTATGAGAGCGAGTGACATTCCGCTGACAGCGGTAAGCACTCCAAGCGCAATGCTCTGGGAGTGACTGGTAATGCCCCAAGGACTGTCAAATGCACCAGCAACATTTAATCGTCTTGTGACGCGCCTCACAGGGCGTATGCACAGACATACTTTGACGACATTTTTGTTCACAGTCGTGCGGAGCACGGGAGAACGGATGAGGAGAACCACATCGTCCATTTAAGAACGCTGCTCGAGTGCATGCGCACGAACAAACTGTACGCCTATGCAGACAAGTGCATCTTTGGCGCAGAAGAGATTCCCTTTGTAGGGTGCTTCATTGGGAAGCGTGGCCTTTGGACGAATCACGCTAAGGTCAAGACCATTAAAGACTGACCGGTTCCAAAGAACCAGAAGGACTTGCGTAAGTAGCTTGGTCTAGCCACTTACTTGCACAAGTACAGCGTAAACTACGCAGGGAATGACCCGGCCATTATCCAACCTCCTTAAAATGGATGCGGAATGGTGTTGGAACACCGAACATCAGGAGGTTCTTGACGGGGGTCAAAGACAGCCTCCTGCATGCACCAATACTGGCGTTGCCGGACCCTGATCGTCCTTTCAGCGTCGTCTGTGTTGCTTCGGACTTTGCCATTGGCTGTGCACTGCTGCAAGCAGACACCGAGGGGCGAGATCGGGTGATCGCGTTCGAATCACGACAGCTCAAAGCCGCAGGGAAGAACTACCCAGATAATGACAAGGAGCTATTTGCGATGAAGTATGCCCTTGTCAAGTTCAAGGTCCACCTGCTCGGCTCCAAGCCGTTTGTGATCTATACAGATC
>NW_020188505.1:393591-394126 GCF_900000015.1 Plasmopara halstedii
TGGTTTGAATTTAAACGGAAGAGTTAATTAGACTTGGGATAAGGTTGTTATTACTCTTGGAGTAAGCGGATTGCGATTTGCTATACACGTACTTGTTCTAAGTATAGAACGAGAGGTCGGTGACCTGACTTGCGCTTCCTCTAAGCGCAAAACTACGGCATCCCTGCTGCGCTTGGTAGCACTTGTAGTCAATCTACACCTGAGTCGTTACGACTATCCTCGGTGAGGATGGAACACTTTTTCATTTTTTTCCACTGCATGCATAACGGGTTTAAAAATCTGATGACCTTGCTCGGCCCTGAGGGCGTGCAGCACCTTGCTGCGCAAGGCCCGAGGTAATCGGTGGCGTCTAGAGGTGTTTTCAAATTACGGAAAACGCGCTGCTAGAGCACCTGCAGTGGAAGATGTCTGCTTCATTTACGTTTTTGACGCCACCGTCAGTGATGGATAATTTTCCCCGCCCTAAGCCACTCATGATGAGCGTTAAGGTCTTGGAGGGGAAGGATGGAGAGAATCTCCTGCTCTGGGTGAGAGA
>NW_020188505.1:394136-394468 GCF_900000015.1 Plasmopara halstedii
GCGCAGCTAAAATTGCAGCTCTCACAAGTGTTTTCGCCGCCTAATCAGGCATATCGCGTGTGATCGCGTTTCCTTGCCACCCGATAGGGCAACAAAGAACTGGTGGAGTTTGTCCAAGAGATGCGCACTCTCATTGTCGGTATGGCAGCAGATCCCCTCCCAGTGACCGTTTTTACGGAAGGCTTCCGTACTGGTGTGGCCAAAATTGAAGTCTTTCGTGTGCATCCGTCTTCATTTGAAGAAGCGGTGAATGTGGGCTTGAATGCCGAATTTTATTTCAAGTCGGCACGACTTGATTGGAATGCACACTCCAACAGCTCGTCGAGCGGGTC
>NW_020188505.1:394478-395003 GCF_900000015.1 Plasmopara halstedii
TGTCAAATTGACCCCAATGCCATAATCCTTCTTAGCGATGGCTTTTAAATCGCCATGGCCTATGTGACCAAGTCGAAGGTGCCAGAGGTACGAAGTGGTGTCCTCATGGCATCCCAACGATCTTGTCACGTTGGCCTCGTCAGGTATAATAGGCTTCATGCAAAGACGAAATAAGCCCTTGCCTTCACGTTCACCAAGCTTCCATCAAAGACCTTTGACCTCAGCGAAACAACCGTCGCGCTCAAAGGTCACTGGACCAACGTCCTTAGTAAAACGTCCAACGGAAAATAAGTTGCGTGATAGCTTAGGAATGTACCAGACAGAGATAAGCACTCCTTTCTTCATCCCACGCGGCGTCTTCATTGACATGACATTGTCGCCTGTTCTAATTGCTTGTACAACGCCGTCATCCGTAAGATGCACGTTGACTGGAGCAATCTTCTTATAATTTTTGATGAACTCATCTTAATACGTCATGTGTTGTGTCGCTCCCGAGTCAACCAACCACACACAGCTTGACTTGGC
>NW_020188505.1:395013-395476 GCF_900000015.1 Plasmopara halstedii
ATCTGCATCCAATTGCTTTTTGATGCTTTGGTAATGGCACGAGCGTCCAGGTCTTGTTCTTTTGGAGCGACGGTATTTTTGAGTCGCATGCCTCTTTCCACTTGCCTGCATCACTGGATTCCATAGCCGACTTAAATGTTGTCGGCATTACTCCCACTGAATTACTGATGTAGGCCGCTTCAAAATCTTGAGCTGCAGCTGTCATCTCTTCGAGAGACTAATTACGACTTGATCGCTTCGGTCTAGGAATTTCGACAGCTTTTTCAAGCGTCTCTGAACAGTTGTAAGGTTTGCTACCAGGCGCAAAGTCTTCTTAATGCGCAGCATCATCGTCATCTTTTTTATCTGTCTTATCAGACTGTAACAAATCTTGTTCTTCTTCATCCTGTATCACAATCTCGTGCCGAGCAGAGTGCTTTCCGCAGTCGAACACGTTCTCCATAAACTGTGCATCACGACTAAC